>NC_045784.1:42304917-42574686 GCF_008692025.1 Phocoena sinus | reverse complement strand
TNGTTTTGTTTTTTTTTCCCCCAGAGCTCTTATCACCATCTGACATATTCTTGTTTATCTTGTTTCTTGTCTGTCTTCCCCACTAAAATGTGAATTCCACCAGAGCAGGGATTTTTGACTGTTGTATTCACTGCTGTATCCCCAGCACCTGGCCCACAGTAGGCCCTCCAAAAATGCTTGCTAAATGAACGAAATAAAGAGAAGTAAACACATCTGAGTGAGGCATATGACTAGAACTCTTATTAGGGGTCACGTGGGAGACGTGATAATAAACAAAATACAAAACCCCATGTGCTGCTGAGGCTTGAAGCCAACCGTCAGGTTTCACCTTAAGTAAAAGATTCTGTAGCTACTGAAAGAGGAACTGGTAAAATTGCCTGTTGTCACCACCAGGAGTCACACTGGTCTCTTTGTGCCTCTGAAACAAACAGGCCTTCCAAATAAAAACCCAGCAAGGTCTCTGATGATGGGACTCTGATCTGGACACTTCGTGGCCTTGTGACTTACATAATTGCCTAAAATTGTGTCTGCAGAATGAACTTCAGAATGAATAGCTCAGATATAAGAGGATCAGACTGTATTTCATTACAGATTAAAGACTCAAGCTATAAATAATAGAGGGAGGTTCTTTGAAACCTTCCGATTTGGAAGGTCTTATTCTTAACCCAACAGTCCCAACAGCTGGGTGAACAGTTGATTGATGAAAGCTCATTCCTTAAGGAAAAGGAACCTCATGTTTATTTCCAATTCACACTCAGCAAAGGGAGCAGTTATGGGGTGGGTGGGGGTGCCAGGAGGGTCCTGTTCTCTGCTCGACATGCTGAGGGAGCAGTCAGTGCAAGGGGCAGTTTAGTCTAATGGTTGAAAAGATCAGACACCTGGAACTTGGCTGCCTGCGTCCAAATCCTGGCTCTGCCACTTAGGGCTGTGTGGCCTGTACAAGTCATTTAGACATTTTGTGCCTCCGCTTCCTCATCTGTAAATTAGAGATAATAAGAGTACCTATTTCCCAAAGTTGTGATGAGAGAGAAATGAGTCAATAGCTATAAAAATAGCAATCCAGGTCTACATGCCCTTATCTAAAACCCTTGGGGCCAGATGTGTTTCACAATTTTGCATTTTTCAGATTTTAAAAAGGTGACAAGGTATACATACAAGATGTTACATAACACCCTTAGTGGGCTCTGTAATCAGCCACATTCAGATTTCTGCAGCAAGATAGATGTATGAACAGTCACACCAAGTGAGGATCAGTGAAGACCACAAAAGGCCTTATTTTGTTTCAGATCAGGTTTTGGCATAGCAGATAAGGAATTATGAACAAATTAGAAACTAATATTTCATAAGAGCTTATCATACCCCTGGCATAGTATATTTAATCTGTACGATAACCCTATGAGCTAGGTGGTATTATTATTATCCCTATTTTACAGATGGGAAAATTGAGGCACAAGAGGTTAAAGAACATGCCCAGTGTCACACTGCTAACAAGTAGCAGAACCAGGATTCCAGCCCTGGCGGTCTGGCTCTGGAGGGGCTGATTGTCCAGTAGGCCATATTGCTTCTGATTGGTACAATGCCTGGCATGTATTTAGCACTCAATAAATGTTCATTATTGCTGTTGTCAAGAAGGAGAACACAGAGGGACAGAGACAGGTCAGAGGAGCGTGGGATAGACAGACAGAAGAGAGCAGACATTCAGTGTCAGGAATTTTCATAAAGGCAAGGCCCTTGGGGCTGGTAACTGAACAATGGAGAAGACTTCCAGGCAGAGGAAGGGAACCCAGCATGAAGTGAACAGCCTTTGCGAGGAGCTGGCATAAGGAACCTCCTGGAAAACTTAATATTTGATGTGGTAGAAGATGCAAATGAAAATGTTCAGGTGAGGGGCCTTATTCTAGTTTTCTATTCGTGCTATAACAAATTATAACAAACTTATAACAAACTGATTAAAACACAAATTATTCTCTTAGAGTTCTGGAGGTCAGAAGGCCAGCACAGGTCTCACCAGGCTAAAATGCAGGTGTTGGCAGGGCTGTATTCCTTTCCAGAAGCTCTAGGGGATGATTCATTTCCTGTTCGTTTAGGTTGTTGGCAGAATTCAATTCCTTGAGGTTGTAGGATTTGTATAAAATAAATAGGCAACAAGGGTATATTGTAACCACAAAAAAAGTTCATGTGATGAGATTGAGCTCACCCAAATAGTTTCTAGCTTAAGGCCCATAACCTTAAATTCACCTGTAAAGTTCTTTCTGCCAGGTAACATAATATACTCACAGGTTCCAGAAATTAGGATGTGGACATCTTTGGGTGAGGGGCATTATTCTGCGTATCACAGTCTGCCCTCTGGACCCCAGAGGTTCACATTTGTCCCACACGCAGAAGACATTCACGCTATCCTAGTATCCCCAGAAGTCTCATCGCATTACAGGAGTCATCCAAAGCCAGGCTGAGGGCGTTCAGGGAATGGTGGTGGCAGTTGGAGACAGAGGTGGAGGCAAGATGGCAAGAAAGGAATCCACCTCCTGCTGACCTCTTCCCCTTCCTGTGTCTGCAACCTCTCAGCTCTGAGCTTTCTGCCCTCCAGGTACCCCTGGGATGGCGTGAGCGCTCGCGCAGCAATGGACCCTTCTGTGACGCTGTGGCAGTTTCTGCTGCAGCTGTTGAGAGAGCAAGGCAATGGCCACATTATCTCCTGGACCTCCCGGGATGGCGGTGAGTTCAAGCTGGTGGATGCTGAGGAGGTGGCCCGGCTCTGGGGGCTGCGCAAGAATAAGACCAACATGAATTATGACAAACTCAGCCGGGCCTTGCGGTACTACTATGATAAGGTAAGGTGTTTGAGACTAGGGCCAGGAACCCCACCCACTCGCCTGTGCCAAACATTTAAATCAGTTACGTCATTTTCTTGCCCAAATTGATAGAGCTCTAACTTTGAAAACGATATTAAAATTTACCATTTCTTACCCCATCCTCTGGTACTCTTACACGAACATGGGGGCCCCTAAGCATTTATCTCAGTTGTTTTATTGTATTTTATTTTAGCTTCGACTAGAGCCTTCATAGCACCATTAACACTGACCCCCTACTCACTCCACTCTCTCTGAGATACCCAAAGTCCTGCTGTCGCACCGTGCCCCGCACGACATTTCATCTTCTTGCCTTATTCCTCTGGCCAAAACTTTTGAAAACTCTATTACTAATGACTCTTCCTCATCCTGGGCCAGTCCTGGGTTCCCCCAGTTATTTCATAATCTGCTCTTATCCCAGAATAAGAATTCTGGAATATCCTTATTCTTAGAATCAAAGCCTCCATGACAGCATTATACTAACTTTTCCTTACCTTATTCTCCAGGACCCTCAACGTTTTTATCAATTCTTTTTATCTCTTACTCTGTTAGCTAAGACCTCAAAAACAACATGTATAATGCCTGCTCCACACCCCATCCTCTTGTATTCCCAGAGCAACACTGGTCCACTCCAATATTTATATCAATTATTTTATCATCTTATTCCTATAGCTAAAATTATACATTCTCCTTACCCTTTCAGACTCCCAAACCAGTGCTAGATACCCCCCCATATTTTTTTTTTTTTTTTTTTTTTTTTTGCGTTACGCGGGCCTCTCAATGTTGTGGCCTCTCCCGTTGCGGAGCACAGGCTCCGGACGCGCAGGCTCAGCGGCCATGGCTCACGGGCCCAGCCGCTCCGCGGCATGTGGGATCTTCCCGGACCGGGGCACGAACCCGTGTCCCCTGCATCGGCAGGCGGACTCTCAACCACTGCGCCACCAGGGAAGCCCCCCCCCCATATTTATACCAGTTATTTCAGTTTCTTATTTCTTTTTTGAAAAAAATATTTGTTTATTTATTTATTTTTAATAAACCTGCACCGGGTCTTAGTTGTGGCATGCAGGATCTTCATTGCTGCGTGCGGGATCTTTAGTTGCAGCACGTGGGATCTTTAGTTGTGGCATGCGGGCTCTTAGTTGCGGTATGCGGGATCTAGTTCCCTGACCAGGGGTCGAACCCGGGCTCCCTGCATTGGGAGCGCGGAGTCTTAACCACTGGACCACCAGGGAAGTCCCGTCAGTTTCTTATTTCTTTACCTGAAACTTCCAAAACAATATTTTTCTTCTTCCAGTTTTATTGTGATATAATTGACACGCAGCACTGTTTAAGTTTAAGGTGACAGCATAGTGATTTGACTTATATACAGTAAGAAATGTTCATCACGATAAGTTTAGTGAACGTCCATCATCTCATATAGATACAAAATAAAAGAAAAAGGAAGAAAAAATCTTGTGATGAGAACTCTTAGGATTTACCCTCTTAACAACTTTCATATGTAACATACAGCAGTGTGGATCATATTTATCATGTTGTACATTACATCCCTAGTACTTATTTTTCTTATAACCGAGAGTGTGTACCTTTTGACTGCCTTCATCCAATTCCCCTTCCTTTCAACCCCCTTTGAAACTTCCAAAACAATATTAATGAACCCTCCTTTTCATTCCTTTTCTGAGAAACACAAACCCACCCTGTGATATACATGAACAACACTTAAGATGTTCCCAGGGTGCTCTAGTGCCCTCCAGATACCTCTTGTCCCCCAGAACAGCCCTGGACCTGTGCTGCACACCCTTAACTCATTTATAGCATTTATTCCATTTTTATATTTTAATCCTTCAGCTCAAACCTCCAAAACAATATTAATAATGAGGCTGCCTCACTCTGTACTCTGAGACCACCAGAATATCCCTGAGAGCCTCCAGACCTGTCCTGAAATACCCCAAACGTGCTCTGTGACCCACCCAAGCCAGCCTTAAGATTCTCCCAATATTTATACCAGTATTTTAAATTCTTGTTAGTTGCTATCAGTGACTTCATTTTCCAATTGCCTCAGCTTAAACCTCCCCAACAGTATTAAGAATGAGGCTCCTCATCCTGTCCTCCCTGATGACCTTGCCCTGTTCCACGTCTGTGTCAAGAGCTTTAAATAATCCTGTAATAATTCATGTTTATTAACAATTCATCACCACATTCTTCTACATTCATTTAGTCTCTTCCAACATTTATTATCAGTGACTTCATTTTCCTGTCTTACTGCATAAACTAGACTCCAAAACTGTCCTGGCAGCCAGCCCCAGGGCCTGGCCCTGTTAGCCCACAGACACTCCTGGTTTCTGGAGCCAGGAGGAAAGCCTGCTCCTGGATCTACTCCCCTACGTGGGCCCCAGTGTGGAAAGGAGCCCGTGGGTGTGGCTTTGTGTATCTGAGGTGGGGGTGGGGGAACTGGACAGATGGAGATGAAGAGAGTGTGACAGAGGGAGACTTGGAGGGGGATGGACAGGAAGGAGATGTGGAGGGGAGAAGGGCATTAGACTAAAGGAAGGATTATGGGTCGGGGGGGACAGAAAAGGAGGAGAAGCTGGGGGAGAATACAGAGAGGGGAATCAGGTTGGGGGAGAGCGGTAGAAACTGGAAGAGAAGGGAGGAGACCCCAAATTAGATGAGTGAGCTGTGAAAGAAGCTGGGAGGGGGAACCTATGGGGAGGCAGACACTGAGGTGGGACGGTGTATATGTAAAAGGACAGGAGAGGGGCACGAGGAAAGAAAGGCACTATAGGAGACACACCCCTTCACCCCCTCACCATCCATACCCTCCCTGGCCCTTTCTTCTAAGACCCTCTATCCTGTCTCCCCCTTCCCAGAACATCATCCGCAAAGTGAGTGGCCAGAAGTTCGTCTACAAGTTTGTGTCCTACCCCGAGGTCGCGGGGTGCTCCACTGAGGACTGCCCGCCCCAGCCTGAGGTGTCTGTCACCTCCACTGTGGCAAATGTGGGCACCACAGCTGTACACGCCATCCCCGGGGACACTGCCTCTGGGAAGCCAGGCACACCCAGGGGTGCAGGAGTGGCAGGCCCAGGCGGCTTGGCACGCAGCAGCCGGAATGATTACATGCGCTCGGGCCTCTATTCCACCTTCACCATCCAGTCCCTGCAGCCGCAGCCACAGCCACCCTCTCATCCTCGGCCTTCCACAGTGCTCCCCAACACCGCCCCTGCAGGAGCAGCAGTGCCCCCCTCGGGGGGCAGGAGCACCAGTCCAAGCCCCTTGGAGGCCTGCCTGGAGGCTGAGGAGGCCGGCCTGCCTCTCCAGGTAAGGACTAGAGTATGGAAAGTCAGCAAGAGGAGGGATGTACAATTCCCAAGTGAGGAGGGGGGCTGGGAGGAGGGGAGACATAAACGTCCTATTAAAGGAGATATAGTGGAAGGAGGGACACAGAAGTCCCCTTGGAGAAAGGGATGGGGAGGAAAGCTATGCAAAGCCTTGGAAGGAAGAAAGAAATTAAGCACACAACAATTAGTAGTACACCCAGCATGTAGCAGGTGTCCTGAATGTGTTTGCTTAATGCACTGGTTCTCACACTTTTAGCACTCATCAGAAAGCACCTGGAGGGCTTTTTAAGCCACAGATTTCGGGGGGCCACCCCCCAGAATGTCTGTTTATGTGGGTCTGTGGATGGGTCTGAGAGTTTGCACTTGTTTAACAAGTTTCCAAATGAGGCGTATGCTGCTGGTCCATAAAGCAAATTTCTGAGAACCACTGCTTTCGTGAATGGGGGCAGCATCTCCTGGTGTCCCGCCCCTAAAGGCAGCTGTGCCGCTATCAGGTGTCTCACCCCTCCCCTGCCCCCAGATAGGAGGACCTACTCCAGAAGGAGCCCCACTTCCTTGGCAAAGTCCCACGTCTTGTTGGAGGACCTGCTCCCACTACCAGGTCCTGCTTTCCAAGGGAAATAATTGGCTTCACTACCCCAGCAGTCTTTAGGCACCCCCTCTGCACTTGTTCCTCTCCCAGGTCATCCTGACCCCACCCGAGGCCCCAAACCTTAAATCCGAAGAGCCAAATATGGAGCCTGGGTTGGGCCGACCACTGCCCCCAGAAGTCAAAGTGGAAGAGCCCAAGGAAGAGTTAGAAGCTGCAGCCACTGGGGAGGCGGGGTTTGTCCTGGAAGCCGTCAAGGCCGAGCCCTTTGAGCCCAAGGCCGAGCCAGAAGCCCCTCCCGCGGAGGGCGTGCCAGCCCGGCTGCCTGCGGTCGTTATGGAAACTGCGGCGCCGGTGGGCGGCCTTGCGGCTTCCACAACTTCCACCACGGAGAACGCCCAGCCTCAGAAGGGCCGGAAGCCCCGGGACCTGGAGCTTCCACTCAGCCCGAGCTTGCTGGGTGGGCCGGGACCCGAACGGACTCCAGGATCGGGAACTGGTTCCGGTCTGCAGGCGCCAGGCCCAGCGCTGACGCCTTCCCTGCTACCTACGCACACATTGGTGAGAGCCTTTGTAGGGGCGGGGCTGGCACCTGGAATGAATGGCATTGGGGCGGGGTGGTGGTGGGAGGAGTTAGGCTGACTGCGAGGGCCAATACGGTTACCTCTGAGTGACTGGGAGGGTGGAGCCTTCGAGTGGGGTTGGCTGCGCGGAAAGACGGGGCTTGATTGCTACAAGGCGAACGAGCCTGCAATGCCGAGGGGTCGGGTCCCCAAAAGAAGGCAGGTCTGGGGAGTTCTGTGGGCAGGGACTGGGGGGCCCGAGAGACTTTCTGCAGGAACTGTTTCTGGGTTGGAGCATAGCTTGAGGAACCTAAGCGGGGCTTTTGGGTCTGGGATTTGCTTAGCGGGTTTCCTGTGAGGTATGCAGGTGGGGGATAAGAGTTGGAAGTTGACCCTGAGCTACTGGGATGGTGAGGTTTGAAAGCGGCATGTGGGTGGGGTCTTGTATGTGGTCTTGCCCAATGAGGCTGGGGTGGGCCCTCAGGAGTTAGAAGGGGTTGTCTGTGTAAAGCTGGAGAGCTGTCACGGGCATGGCCTTAGTAGTTATGGTCTAGGCCTGTGTACTTTTGAGGAGTGATCTCATAAGTATGAGTGGGAAATCTGGCGGGGCTGGAACCAAGTTCCTTTGGTTTTCCCACACCTGCCCTCTTGCTCACTTGCGCCCTGACCACCCCTTCCCCACAGACCCCGGTGCTGCTGACGCCCAGCTCGCTGCCCCCCAGCATTCATTTCTGGAGCACCCTGAGTCCCATTGCACCCCGTAGCCCGGCCAAGCTCTCCTTCCAGGTAGGATCAGCTCCCCCCATCTCGGAAAGGGTGAGAGGCCCTAGCACGGTCCCAATCCATGACCTCTCCCTATTTTTGTCCCCAGTTTCCGTCCAGTGGCAGCGCCCAGGTGCACATCCCTTCCATCAGCGTGGATGGCCTCTCAACCCCCGTGGTGCTCTCCCCAGGGCCCCAGAAGCCATGACTATCACCACCACCACCCCTTTCTGGGGTCACTCCATCTATGCCCTGAACTTCTCTCCAGCCAGCCGTCTCAAGGAGAAACGTAGTTCAGCTGACAGACTCGTGCTGTGGTCATGGTTGGGTGGGGATTCTTAGGAAAAAGGATCTCTCAGTAACCCTTCCAACAGAAAACATACAACTTCTCTCTTCTTGGTCAGTCCCCCAGTGGCCGCTCTTACACGTCTCCTACTGCAGTGGTGGGGACGGTTTATTTATTTATTTTTTGAAGGCCACTGGGAGGAGCCTGGCCCAACTCTTTCGTGGGGCGGGGGCGGTTGGCGAGGGCATCTCCCCCATCTCCACATTTTTTCCCCAAGGTGAGATAGTCAGGGTCTGGCTTGAGAAGGAACTAACTTTATTTATTTCTCAGGCTGCCCTTGGGGAGCTGAGGAAGCCCTGTCTCCATTTTGGGGTGTGGGTAGAAGAGCTAGATTGCTGTAGTTTATTATTCCTGGCCCTCCACAAGGGTCCAGGAAGAATTTTTGCTGTTTAACATTTTGGGAGTTTTGGCCAAGGAAGACTCACACCCCTGGGAATGGGAATTTCCACCTCCCCTGGCCTTTCTCTCAGACAGCTTGTCCTTTTTCAGCCACCTTTTTTGGCCGGGGAGGAATGCCCCTTTTGTTCTTCTTCCCCTGAGAAGCCATTCCTGTGTCTGCCAAACTCCTGGGGTCCTGCCTGTTACCTCCCAATGGAGGGTTTTTTTGGGGAGTGGTCCCCGTCTGGGGGGCCCCCTCCAACCAGTACTCCAGGTCTCCCTGTCCCCCACCCCCTGCCATTTTGATAGTATAATCTATTTTTAAACAGGGCTTTTCAATAGGGGAGAGGGAGGCATCTCTTCCTATATCTGAGATAGGGTGGGTGGGAAGGAAGGGATTTGGGGGGGTCTTCCTGCCGCCCCCAAGTGTTTATTTTTGATACCAAACGTATTTTCAGCTCCCTCCCAGCCCCCCAATTTCCTGCGGGCGGGTACAAAGGACCCTTTAAGTGTCCCTGGAGTTGGGAGGGAGGAATGAGGGACATAAAGCCTGTCCTGTGTGAATTCCAGGCTGGAGAAGGGCGGGTTCAAAGGACTCCTGGGTTCACTTCCCGTCAGCACCGGCCCAGCCTGGGCCTGGGGACCTGGGGGTTGGTGATTTGGGGGACGGTGCTACACCTGTCTCCACTGTTTGTTTTACTTCCCCAAAAATGGATCTTTTTTTCTAAGAGTCCCAGAGAATGGGGAATTGTTCCTGTAAATATATATTTTTAAAGGTGATGCTGGAGACTGCTAGCATTTTTTTTCCCCTAAAGCCATTGGGAGTAACTGTGTGCAAAGGCGTGACTGTGTGAAAGGCGGTGAGGGTGTGAGATTGATCGTGAGAGCGAGAGAGCATAGTGATGTGTGTCCAAAACAGTGGTAGAGACTGTAGATTGGCAACCAGGTGTGTGAAAAAGAGAAAACTATGGAAAGCTGTGATTGCGCACGTTCGTTTGTGAAGCCATGTGTTGAGAGAGTGGAAGTTGTAACCACAAACTTGACATTGTGCCTATGTGAGAAATCATGGCTGGGTGGCAGAAAACCACTGTAAGACTGAATGAGTGATTAAGGTACTATACGAGAAACTGGTGGTGTGTGTGAAATAATGTTTATGAGAAGAAGTGGGGACTGCGCATCAGTCACTGTTGAACAGGCTGATGGTGAGCAAAACAGACTGAGTAACCAAAACAACGTGTGAGAGCCTGTGTGAGCACGAAAGTGCCATAGAGATCGTCAGGGACCGTGCGTAGGTAAGGAACTTCACTGTAAGTAAGCAGGTGACTCAGCGTTTGGGAGATGGCTTGTGCATGAAACTGTTCACGCAAGGCTGTTGGATCAACTAAAGTAATGGGAGTGCATGTGTGAGAGGTTGATGGTATGAGAGAAAATGTCTGTGAGGCCAGATGGGTGCCTGAGACGAAAGATACCAGAATACGCAATTGTGTGTATGAAAACCATTCCTGTGAGACTAAACTAGCAAAGACTGCGTGAGAGACTGAGAAAATGTGGCTGCAACTGGAAGAGCGTGAGAGGCTGTAATTTGTGTGTGTGTGTGTACATGTGTGGGTGTATACCTGAGCCTAGTGGCAGATTGATTTGCAGTTACTACTCCGGTCTAGCCCACAGGTTCAGGGACTCTGTAAGAGAAAATGATGGTGAGACTGAGTGAGTGAAAGTAAGCTAGAGACCACCTCACTGTGAGTGAGAGGCAATGAGTAAAAAAGAAGGAAGTCAGTGCCGCTGGAGAGAAAACTGATGACTGAGCAGCATGTGAGAGTGTGAAACGTTTCATGAGAGACTGTAAACCAGAGACTACATGCTGGTGAAAAACAGAGAAACTGGAACAGAGTAAATGAGACAGAGACCATGTGGTCTGGTGATCAGTGTGTGTGAGAAACTGATGAGGCTGTAATTGTGTCTGAGGATACACAATACGCTGGCTGGATGCAGCAGATGATGGCGTAAACGACTAAGACGGGCCATGAGAGGCTCTGTGTGTGAGACTTACTGAGAGCCTAGTAACATTGGTGAATTAGTAACAACAGGATGTCAGAGGCTGAGTGAGGGCAAGTGACCGTGACACTGATTAGGTGACTGAGAGTGAGAAAACGAGTGACGGAGAGTGTCTGAGAAACTGTGTGGGTCTGTGTAAAACTGCAAGAGACTTTATTAAAGGATGTAGAGCAAGGACTGGACATGTTGGAAGCTGCTTGCAAAGAAATGTGAGACTAGGCGACTAAGACAGTGTCTGAGACGCTGTGCGATTGTGTATGTGTGTGAAACTCTTACCATAGTGACTCTGGGTGTGCAGAATGGGTGTGAGTGTGAAGAGGTGGGAGAAAGAGTGATTGTGGGTGTGTGCGCGAGAAACTTCCAGAGAGACCAGTGGTGGCTATAAATCACTAACCATTTGTGTGTGTGAGAAGATGACGGCCCGAGTGAGCGGTGGAAACATCCTATCAAAAGGCGTGACTCTGGGGGCTTCCCTGGTGGCACAGTGGTTGAGAGTCCGCCTGCCGATGCAGGGGACACGGGTTCGTGCCCCGGTCCGGGAAGATCCCACATGCCGCAGAGCGGCTGGGCCCGTGAGCCATGGCCGCTGAGCCTGCACGTCTGGAGCCTGTGCTCTGCAACGGGAGAGGCCACAGCAGTGAGAGGCCTGCATACCGCAAAAAAAAAAAAAAAAGGCGTGACTCTGTGTGGATGTGCAAAACTGACCCGTAAGGGTAACTGTGGTCTTGGCCGAAGGAGACCATAGTAAGACTGGGGGCCAATGACAGTAAACGACTCCCTGGGTGGCTGGGAGAGGCTGTGCATTTGAGTATGTATGTAAGCTTGTTCGTAAGAGACTATAGTAGAGAGAGACTGTAAATTCAGAAGTGTGTGTGTAAATATGTAAAAAAAAGAAAAAGAGAAAATGAGGCTGAATTCGTGTGTGAGAGCCCATGGATGGAATGTGCCAGGCCTAGGGGAAAGCCCTCTTCCATCTGTCCTCTTCCTCCTCAGGCCCCTGGGCTGGCTTCTCCCAGTTCTCCAAAACGTGAAATGCTGGAGTTTGCCGGGGCTTTGCCTGGGCTTCCCTTCCCTCTTCTCACGAGCCAAGCCCTCTCCAGGTGGTCTGGTCCAGTCCCGGCACTTGAGACACTACTTCTCCCTGCCGTGATGCTCGCATTTTTACCTCCAATCCAGATTATTCATCTTCACGCTTATCAGAATCTCTAAAGTTCTGTTTATTGCATTTATTTACTCATTCAGCAGAGGTTTATTGAGCACCTACTGTTTGCTGGTGCCCATCCAGGACCTCCAGACACAGTAGTTAACAAAACCAAACACAAATCCCTGCCTTTGTGGAGCTGGCATTTTAGTGAGGACAACAGACAAACAAATACATCATATTAGGTGGTGTTGCAATGATTACATGAGATAAGACTCAGTCTTTGTTTAAATAAGAACTCTGCAGTCATTTTATTGCCCAAACGTGTAGAAGATGAAAGTGGTGACAGTCCTCTTCCCAAGGGAATCCAGTGAGTAGGTATACAGTTTAGGAACAAAGGAAGTATCGATTATAACATTATTAACCAGGCCAACAGGTGATTAGATAAAGCAGCCAACCAGAATTACAGGTTTCTTGCGGAGTTTGTTTTCATAGGATAACCACTGATGTCTGAAGTCCTAGAAGCATAACAAGACCCCTTAGTTCAAAGCACACTTTCAAAGACAGGCTTATGTTATCAGGAAACAGTACATCTGTAATGGATATGTCAACACACCTTATCACCCATGAAGCAAGACCAGTATTCTTGAGAAAGTTCTGTTTTAACACCTGACCAAATCAAATCCTTCAACCTTGTTTTAATTTGCAGAATGGTGTTCCTCCTTGGATGCAGGGGAAATGAGACATTGCCTTCCTAATTCTTAGACTCCTTTTTGTTGATTAAAAAGATTCCTGTTTTTATTTTACTTTATTTTATTTGCGGTACGTGGGTTTCTCACTGTTGTGGCCTCTCCCGTTGCAGAGCACAGGCTCTGGACGCGCAGGCTGAGCGGCCATGGCTCATGGGCCCAGCCGCTCTGCGGCACGTGGGATCCTCCCAGACCGGGGCACGAACCCGTGTCCCCCGCATCGGCAGGCGGACTCTCAACCACTGTGCCACCAGGGAAGCCCAAGATTCCTGTTTTTAAAGCAGGCTCTGGAATTTCACTCATTAGGACTTACTTAAAAACAAAAAAGGCTCTGTGGAGCATGGAAAATGGGCTGCATTGGAATTAAGAGAAGGATTATGAAGAATAATTTTTCTACATGAGATCCACAAAGAAAAGTAAAGGGTCAGGAACTAGAATGATGGATCTTAAGGTGTGGTCCCCGACCAGCAGGGTCAGTGTCACCTGGGACATTGTTAGAAATTCACATTCTTGAGCCCCACCCCGGACCTACAGAATCAGAAACTGGGGTGGGGCCTGGCAATCTGGATTCAACAAACCTTCCAGATGATTCTGATACACATATAGGTTTGAGAGCCACTGGGATAGAGAATGAGAGGTGCCCTACAAAAAGCTGAGGAAAGCTTCTGTGAGGGAGGTGACATTTATTGTCTGCCTCTTTTAGAGCATAAATCCCTTGAGGGCCAGGATTTTGGGCTGTCTTGTCTGTTCCAGCCAACGCCCAGAACAACTGGCACCCAATAGTTGCTCAGTAGATGTTGCATCAGTGTATTTAACAAACAGCACCTGCTGTATGCCAGGCACTGGCCTAAGGACTTTTAAAAATCTTAACTCCCAGTCTTCGCAACATGCCCTAACATGCCCTGTGTATGGGGTGGGGCGGGGTGGCAGGTATTACCTACCCAAGATACTTGATGGAACATGGCAAAGCCAACCATCCCCTTCCTCGGGCCCTGAGGGTGTCCCCAGCTGGCCCCTGGGGCAGTGGATATACCCAGTTCAGTCCTTCTGAATTCTCCACCCCATACTCTTGCCACTTCCCCTTCTCACTTCCCTTGTGCTGACCTCCCTTCCACATTGCTGACCACAAAGAACCTCACTTTTAGGAAAGAGGAGGGTGGTGGTGAAGTCAGGGTGGAGGATGAAGTAGTTACCTCGATGCCCACTCCACCCCACCCCATGAGGAGGGACACGCTGAGCATGCCACGCTCACTTCACCCTTGTTCAACACCCCCGTGAGGTTGGCCCTGTCATTGTGGTAGAGGGCGTGCATTTTACAGGTGGAGAAACTGAGGCTCAGAGGTTCAAGTGACTTGCTCAAGGTCACACAGCGAGGGAGTTCAATCTTGCTTCCAACTTCCAGGCTCCACTTCCCCCTCAGTAAGAATTTGTCCCAAGAGCATTGATTGAGTGCCACTGGGCTGCTGGGCGGGGCCTGGGGTGCTGGGGACACAGTGACAAACAAAACAGACCAAGCGTGAGGCAGGAAGTAGGGAGGGGAGAGGAGAGGAGGAAGCTCAGGGACAGGTGGCAAGGGAGAGGTCGGAGCTGAAGAGACCTGCACAATACCCTCTCCTCCCCGCCATCCCCCATCACCACTGCTGCCCTTCACCCTCCTAGTTCCTCCTGCCCCTGGTTCCTCTTTCGCACTGACTCTAGGATCAGATAAGCCCACATAAAGCCGGGCCTCCTTTCTGGCGGGGCTGCAGAAGTACAGTGCCCAACATGCCCACCCGAGCGCAGACCCATCGGTTACTGCTGCTACCGCTGCCGCTGCTGTTGCTCACCCTGCCAGCCACAGGTGAGTGGGTGGGGGCCCGGCTGGCCCCCAGGGGTGCCTGGGCCCCCCCCACTCCTGACCGTGCTCCCCCAACCCGTTACAGGCTCAGACCCTGTACTCTGCTTCACCCAGTATGAAGAATCCACAGGCAAGTGCAAGGGCCTCCTTGGGGGAGGTGTCAGCACGGAAGACTGCTGTCTCAATGCTGACTACGCCTTCCAGGAGCCCGGCAGCAAGCTCTGTATGGCGTGCAGGTTAGGGGGAGCCTGGGGTTTGAGGGGGGCAGAAAGGACTGTCTGCAGGGCGACCCAGAACTTGGGCTCTGGCCTTCTCTGAGATTCTCAAGCGTGGCTCCAAGGCCCTGATCGTGACCATGGCTCCGGGTGTCTCAGCCTCGGCTCTGTTGACATTTGGGGCCAGAAAATTCTTTGTTGTGAGGGCTGACCTGTGCGTTGCAGGATGTTTTGTAGCATCCCTGGCCTCCCACTAGATGCCAGTAGCAACTTGCAACAACTAAAATGTCTCCAGACAGGTAAAAATCATCCCGAGTTGAGAACTGCCATGGCTTACATGTATTGAGCGCTTCCTGCATACCAGAAGCGTTGTGGGTGGGGTGCAGCTCAGGTATTTCTGAAGGTAGCTCAAGTCCCCAGATGGTGATGACAGCTCATACGGAGCATTTACTGTATACAGACACATTGCTGGAGGGGGAGAGTTTGGGCAATTCTGAGGGCAGCTGCAGGTCCCTAATTATAACGACACTTCATATTCATTGAGCACTTCCAGCATACCAGATGCATTGCAGAGGTTGGGGGTAGCCAGAAGATTTCTGAGGGTAACTCTAGTCTCCTAATCGTGATGCCAGCTTACGTGTACTGAGCCCTCTCTGTATGTCAGACATATTTTCTAACTCTTTACTATATATATCCCAGGTACACCATGGGGATGGGGAGCTTGGGGATTTTTGAAGGCAGCTCTGGGTTCCTAGTTGTCAACAGGTCCCATCTGTCTAGCCTTATGCCGTGCAGGGGCTTGGATCCGGGGTATTTCTGATGGGGTCTCTGAGCTCATTGGGATGATGGCTCCTATTTATTATGCACTTCCTGTTTGCCTGCTACCATGCATGGCTGTGGCCTGGTAGGCTTCTGACAGCAGTTCTGGGCCCCTAGTCCTTGTACTTGTTTACTGTGTGCCTGGCACTGTCCTTGGGGGACTTCAAAGGGTAACTCCAGGTTTCTGATCATGAAGGTAAATGATATTTAAGTATTTGCTGTGTGCCCACCTCCTCCCCAGCATCACGAAGAGGTAGATACTCTCATCACTCCATTCCACATACATTTATCCCGCACCCCTGTCTGTGCCTACCCACACTCTGTGGTCCCATACACCATCCTTGTCAGAGCGTGCCAAGATGGGATGTGTGCTTCTCTCTGCAGGCTCCCACAATGGTCACCGTGGTCCGAGTGGGCCCCCTGCTCAGTGACCTGCACGGAGGGCTCCCAGCTGCGGCACCGGCGCTGCATAGGCTGGGGCGGGCAATGCCCCGAGAAGGTGGAGCCTGGGACCCTCCAGTGGCAGCTGCAGGCGTGTGAGGACAAGCCGTGCTGTCCTGGTGAGAAGGAGCAGCAAGGCGGGCGAGCGCTGTCAGTTACCCGGCACTGGGAACTATCAGGGCAGAAGCCCTGAGGGTGGGAGTGTGCTTCATGTTTGTGAGGTCGAGGAGGAGGCTGGCGTGGCTGAAGGAGAGTGGTGGCGGGTGAGATCAGAGGGGGACTTATCCCTGTGGGCCACGGTGAGGATGTTGGCTTTTACTCTGAGTGATGTAGTGATGGTGGAAAAACATGATCCGACTTGAGTTGTGACAGATCCGTCTCACTGTCAGGACGACAGACTGTATGTGGTGAGTAGTGAAGCAAAGGGACCACTGTGAAGGCTACTGCAATAGTCCAGATGAGCAATGATGGTGGGCCAGGTGTGGCAGAAACAATGGGCACAGGATTAGCTGATGTGGGATACATGAGGAAGCCTGGACCCCTGAATGACACCACCACCTCCATCTTGTCCCCCTCTTTTCTCTCCCACAGAGATGGGCGGTTGGTCCAACTGGGGGCCCTGGGCATCTTGCTCTGTCACCTGCTCTAAAGGGACCCGGATTCGTCGTCGAGCATGTGATCGCCCCCCCCCCAAGTGTGGGGGCCACTGCCCAGGAGAGGCACAGGAGTCAGAGGCCTGTGACACCAAACAGGTCTGCCCCAGTGAGTGAGGGCAACCACAGGGCAATGATGTGGGCACCCAGGGTGGGTCTGGGGGTTACAGCAGGGAACTTCCAGGGTGGGAGGACTTCAGCATGCATGACCACACTTGGCATCTCCCCACCCCAACCCCATCACAGCACACGGGGCCTGGGCTGCTTGGGGCCCCTGGGGCCCTTGCTCAGGCACCTGCCACAATGGACCCAAGGCATCTGAGGAGAGACGAAGCCGCACATGCTCTGCACCTGAGCCCTCCACGCAGCCTCCTGGGAATCCCTGCCCAGGGTCATCCTCTGAGCAGCGGGCCTGCACTGGCCTGCCACCCTGCCCAGGTACTCGGGGATGAGGCCTCTGACACTCTGCTCTTGATTTAGGCACAGATGCTCTGCCATTTCAAGGGACAGCGATCCGAGACCATGTGACCATGGAGCTCTTCGTTTGGGGGCAGTCCATCTCAAGAGTCTAGGGGCTGAGGGGGGAGATTGAGGTGGCCTTTCTCCTCACTCCTGTCTCCCCCAACAGTGGCTGGTGGCTGGGGGCCATGGAGTGCTGTGAGCCCCTGCCCTGTGACCTGCGGCCTGGGTCAGACCCGGGAACGACGGACATGTGATCACCCTGTGCCCCAGCACGGGGGCCCCTTCTGTGTCGGTGATGCCACCCGGACCCACATCTGCAACACGGCCATGCACTGCCCTGGTCAGTACCCCAAGATGCACCATTTCTATGCCTAAGCCCCCCACCCATCTCTGCTGCCCAGTTCCCACTGTTAATGCCTTGTTCCTGTCTCTAATTCCTCCATTCCTGGCTCCGATGCCTTGGTTCCAATTCTGATGCCCCTTTCCCACATCTGATCATTCCCACCCCATCTCCCAGCCCCCATTCCTTCCTCTGAACACCCTTGCTGGCTCCTTTCTTTGGTGCAAGCCCAGCTGCCCCTGTCTCTGCAGTGAACGGAGAGTGGGAGCTCTGGGGGGAGTGGAGCACCTGCATCCGCCGGAGCATAAAACACATCAGCTGCCAGGAGATCCCAGGCCAGCAGACCCGCTCCAGGCTCTGCAAGGGCCGCAAGTTTGACGGACAGCGATGTAAGGGGGAACAACAGGATATCCGGCACTGCTACAACATCCAGCGCTGCCTCTGTGAGTGCCCCCAGAGACCATGCTGTGAGCGTGCAGCAGCCCGTGCAGGGACAGGGGCTTTCTGACTCTGTGCCGCAGACCGCATGTCCCTGCAGCCTCTCTCTCATCACCCCACCAAGACCTCTAATTCTGACTCGGGAACCCCTCCCCTCCTGGCAGGGAAAGGCTCCTGGTCGGAGTGGAGTACCTGGGGGCTGTGCATGCCTCCGTGTGGACCAAACCCCAACCGCACCCGCCAGCGCCTCTGCAAGGCCACGCTCCCCAAATTCTCGTGAGTGAGGGGGCAGTGCGCCTTGGAAGGGGTCTTGATATTGATATGGTGGCAGTCAGGGTGGGAGAGTTGGCCACCCCCAACCAGGGCTTCCACCACTGGGTCCATAGGTGCCTGTCTGGCTGAGTGCCATCTCCCAGCTGTAGGAAGAGGGGAGAAACTAAGGAAGAAGCTGAGAAAGAGGATGTTGAGGGGAGAATCAGTAGCCTCCGTGCCCTTCAGTGACTCATTCAGTCACTCAGCCATTCTCCCATTCACTCCGTCCTTCCTGTGTCCATGTGCTCTGCCCCCTCAATTACCCAAGCTTTGACTTGCTCGTTCAGTCACTCATGCCTCCATTCACTTTCTCATTCCCTCAGTCATCCGTGCCCCAAAGCACTCTAAGGCCTTTTGGGTAACAACAGTTGCAGACACACAGAACCCAGATCCCATGGATTCCCCCACGGGATCCAGGTCTGCTGGGCCCTGACAGAAGGCATCTGAGAAATGGTTGGTGTGTGGAAAAGGGACTGCCACCTCAGTCTGGGTCCAGGAAGCTGATTGGGCCTCCCCTGGCAGGAGGGGGTTGGGGAAGGCTTTCCCACCATCAAAACTGTGTGAGCAGAGTCCTGGACACAGGTGATCAGCTGCCTGAAGTGTTTCCAGGTGGCCAGGGTGGCCCAGGTGTTGGAGAGGGTTAAAACACTCACTTATCCCTTCCTTATTTCCACATGCATCAAACTACTAGATTAAGTGGCCTCTTCCCAACTCGTGGAAAGCCTGCCATCTGGTCTCTGGGTTTGGGGTGTAGAGTGGGTCCAGAAGATGAGTTAGGGGTGTTGAATGGAGGCATGAAGGGCTTGACAGAGGGAGGGAATGAATGGAGAAAGGACTGATTGAGAGAATCGGAATGGGAGTGAGTGGAGAGCTTGCCTAGTGGGACAGATAACCCAGGCAAAGACCATTTTGGACATGCGGCTTTGAATAAAGTGGAAGAGAGAACTAGAGATTGACTTGGGGGCAGGGATTTGTGCCTAACAGCAAGGCTTGAATGCCAGGGCAAGGCATTTGGGTTTTTTCCAGTGGGCAATGGGGAAATAAATAAAAGGTTTTAGAGGTGAGAGAAGGTAGCTCATATCAACAAATAATTACCAGCATTTATTGAGCACTTACTGTGTACCCGACATGACTCTGAGCACTTTACCTGAATCAACTCATTTATCCTTACTCAGCCCAGTGAGGTGGGTATTACTAGTATTCCCATTTTTCAGATGAAGAAAACTGGGGTACAGGGGAGATAAAGAAATTGCCCAATATCTCACAGCTTAAAAATAAATAGTGTTGGGCACACAGTAGGCACTCAATAAGAGTTTGTTGAATGCATTCTTGCCTTCCCTGAGCTTCTCGCCTTCATCCCCCACCCCTAACGCACCAGGCCCACCGTTACCATGGTCGAAGGTCAGGGTGAGAAGAATGTGACCTTCTGGGGGAAACCGTCGGCATTGTGCGATGTGCCGCAAGGGCAGAAGGTGGTGGTGGAGGAGAAACGGCCATGTCTACACGTGCCTCCCTGCGAAGAACCCTGAGGATGAGAAGCTCTAACATCTCTCTCTTCCACTCTGACCCCCTGACCTCTCAGACTTCAATAAACCAGTCTCTTCCCCAGGAGTGGGGCCATGGCATCTTCTAGGCCAAAGAGCGCAGCACAGGCAAAGTCGCAGTGGCCTGTGGTGGAAAACAGTATTTTCCACCGTGGCCACGGTGTGACAGGAGTGAAGGCGAGTGTCCGTTCCTGCTGTAGCCCTGGTATCTGCCCCTCTTCCCCGCAGTGCCCCGGGTCACCCAGCACGTCCCTCTGCAGAGTCCCGATTTACGAATTACGGGCTTCCTGATTGGCTACCCTCCCTGGCAGGCACTTTCTGATTGGTCGGAGTGCTTGTTTTCCATCTCCCCGCTCCTAAAGCTCCCTCCGCTGGCGGATTCCGCGTCATTTGGCAATGAGGCCTGGCAGGGGTTGGCGCCCAACTGAGCGAACACCTGCACGCACCCACTCCCAACAGCCCAGCTCCAACGCTGCAATTAGCGGCGACAAATAGCTCCCGCGAGGCGGGGGGCGGACCGAGGAAGTGCCTACGAGGTGCTTTGAGCTGGGACAGGGGCAAAGAGAAGCTAGAGTCAGCATCTGCCAGGAGGAGCCCCCCAAGACACTCAGACACATTCCTTTAGCATTTGTTCATTCATTCAACACTTATTAGCATCTACGGTATACTAGAGCTAAGTCTGGGCATCGGGTGGAGTAGGGCTGGTAGAAGGGGAGGACATCTAAGCAAGGGAACAGACTAGAATGGGTGATCCTTTCATTCGAACATTTTATTCAACACTTACCAACGCCTACTGTATACTAACAATAGCGCTGGACATCATGGGGGATGGGGAAGAAGAGTCAGAGCCGTGTGTGTCTCCACAGTAAAGGGAACAAACCCAGGCTGTGTGCCTGGTAGTGTTTTAAGACTTTCCATAGCATGAATTCATTTAATCCACAATGAACATATGAGGTCAATATTATTATCCTCGTTTTACCAAGGAGGAAACAGGCACAGATAGGTAGTGGGCTGGACGTTTTTGAAACACCATGTCAAGAACAGAGTTTAGGACTTTGTCCTATGAGTGGAGGGGCACATCTGTGTGGGACGCTTCGGATGGGAAATCTGTGACACCCGGAGTCTGTCAGGGCGCTCACTTCTCTGGGTCAATTTTCCCTCGTGTAAAATGGGTCAACTGATGGATTGGGGTGAAGATGAAATCGGGATAAATGTATGTGGAATGGAGTGATGTGAGGGGTTCCGGTGCTACTGCCAGGGTATGAGAAAAATATGTGTTTATAAGAAAGTGGAAATTTGGCTCTATGTGTGCGTTATGAGGCACATATCTCTGTGAATGTGTGATATGCAGACCAATGGGTCTGTGCAGGACTTAAGTGTATGTGGAGTGCGTGTGAAGTTACAACCGTGTGCACATAACAATGTGTAAGTTATAGGAGTGTGGGTGTGTGTACATGCTCATTAAAGTGGCATGAATGTGTATGTGTGAGTTATAAACATGGGTACAATACTGATTACGAACATATGTCAAGTGTGTGTGTTTCAGAGTCATTGCTTACCAATGCACAACAAAGAAATACATTCTTGGAGCCCCTTCTGTATGTGTCTTCCTGTTGGAGAAGATGAAGCCAGTACAGAGGAGCCTTACCTCTGCCTCAGGGAGTTGAGACACTCCTTGGGTGGGGATCAGGGGAATCTTCGTTCTTCTGCGAAACAGTGTACAAAAAAATTAATTTCTGGAAAATGAGCCACCTGGAGAAAGGGAATGACACTGGGGGACATGAGTACTAGGAACCTGGCAATGGGGCTACTGGGAAGAGGCAGACTGGAGACAGATTCCTAAGGAGCCCAACTTCCCACTCCCAGAGGAGCCAGAAAGATCTGTAGACCTGCAGCTGCTCCCATCCCCCAGAGAGGGCACCACGGGCCCAGCAGAGCTTGTTTGCTTGTGTTACTGAGCAAAAACTGGGGAGCACATACTTCAAAATGTTGGGAGATACCCAATTTCTGGAGAGTTCCCCATTTGGGGAACACTGGGATATGGGATGCCAGAGAGGGTATCCATGAGAGGGGGAGGGAACGGCCAAAGCAGAGGCCTGCAGGTGGACTGAAGCTGGCTGCGATGGAGGAGGGAACAGAGATAGTGGACTGTGAGAGCCTAAGGGAAGAGGGGACTTCCTGGAGGCCTAGGCAAAAGATGATCCTTGAGAGAGAGAAGGAAAGGACATTCCTGGCAGAGGTCACAGCACTCCCCCACCCCCACCCTCTTAGAGTTGGGTCGGGTGATCATTTTTACAGATGAGGAAGCCAAGTTTCAGAGGCCGGTAAGTTACTTTATTAAGAGTATAATGGAGGCCCAGTTTGAACCCAGGCTCTCTGACTCCAGACCTCACACCATGACCTTGTTTAAACAGGCCAAAGCTTTAATGAATGAAGAATGTATAAATGAATAAGTGGATGATTCACTTGAAAATCCTGATGGCACAAGGGACTCTAAATATGCCTACTTCTTGCCATATCTTCTTCCACCTCACTTGGTCCACCATTTATCGCTCACCATGGCCCACAAGGCCCTGCTCCATCTGGTCCCTGCTAACCTCTCTGACCCCATCTCCTGCCACAATCTCCCTCACTCACTTTGTTCCAGCCACACTGACACCTCTTTCTGGCACATTCTTAAAAGAAAAAAACAAATGTATGGATCACAAAGTGAGCATGACCCTTTGGGAATGAATTGGAGTTCGTGGATTCCATCTGTAAAATGGAAATCATATTACCCGCTGCATAGTATTGTAGTGAGGATTGGGTACAATCGGTCAACAAACGATTACTTTTAAATGGATTTGTGTTTTCATTGTAGTCAGGATCTTACAGGAGCTTCCACAGCCCACCTCTGCCCAACCTATAAGGATCATTTGCTCACGTGGCAAACACTATTTGGCACCTACAGTTTGCATACCCTAGGATGGGTCTGCCTCTGTGGAAAGTTCTCTGGTGCAGAGGAAGATGGCCTTGGGCACTGACAATGCCAGATGGTTATTATCGTGGTCTTTGACTGTGTCCAGGGCAAACGGATGGGGACCTACAGGCCAAGTGTGTGTGTAGGGGGGTGAGGTGGGGAGGTGAACACACATCAAGGCTAGAGCTTCAGGAAATGTGTCTGTGTGGAGATCTAGGTTTGTCCATGATTGTCTGTGGGTGTGTTTTGTCTCGGTGTGCATGCTCATGTGAGTTTCCCTGGGGCTCCGTGTGTCCGAGTGGTGCCTGTGTGCGTGTTTAGGCGTATTTGCATGCATGTATGCATGCATGTCCATGACTGTTACCCTGGGCTTATGTATGTCTGTATAGATACCTAGATCAGTGTGTTCTCTCTCTGCACATGCCTCCGTATGTTTCCTTACTTTTGTGTGTGTCTATGTTTCTCCACATATGCGGCATTCCCTGTATGCCTCCAGCCCCCCGCCCAGCGCAAGGGTATGTACTCCCCACAAGTGTCCACGTCCCCCTGTCTGATGCTGTCTACACCACCCCCGCATGCATCTCTCTGCCTAGCTGAGCCTATGTGGACGTGGGAAACTGATCTCGCGGAGTACTGCATGTGACCCCCAACCCTCGCCGTGAGGGGGTTATTTCTCTACTTTTGAGTCTCCGGGTGTTCCCACCCCGCCAAATGCCTCCTGTGGTGAATATCAACACCGGAAACCGAGTATCTGCGGAGGGTCCTGTGTGTGAGTGCGAGTGCGTGTGAAGACCAGGATGAGGCGGGGTGGGGGCTTGCCTGACGCACCCACCCGGACCCTCCGGACAAACACCCACCCCGCCCCCACTCCCCAAATTGCGCATCCCCAATCGGAGGCGGGGGAGGGGAGACAGGATGCGGCGTGGCGCTTGCGCAATGACGCCTTCAGCACCACGGACAGTGCCTTCGCCCCCGCCTGCCGGCGCGCGCCACCGCCACCCCAGCCCTGAAGGCGCGCTGACGTCACTCCCCGCTCCTCCGCAAACTCCCCTTCCCAGTCGCCTTGGTCGCGTCCGCGCCGCCACCGGCCCAGCCGGACTGCACCACGCGGGGCGCGAAAGAGGGGGTCACGGGCGCGACCATCCGCGCTGCGGCGGCGGCGGCGACTCAGCGCTGCCTCAGTCTGCAGCGGGCAGCGGAAGAGTCGCGTCGTGCCTGAGAGCACAGCTGTGCTCCTGGGCCCCGCGCGGTCCGCCCCCGCGGTCCTGACCAGACTGCTCCTAGGACCCCCTGCCCCGCGTCGCAGCCATGAACTACCTGCGGCGCCGCCTGTCGGACAGCAACTTCATGGCCAATCTGCCAAATGGGTACATGACAGACCTGCAGCGCCCGCAGCCGCCCCCGCCGCCGCCCGCTGCCCCCAGCCCGGGAGCCACGCCCGGTCCTGCGACCGCCACTGCTGAGAGGGCCTCATCGGCAGCCCCCGTGGCCTCTCCGGCTGCCCCTAGCCCCGGGTCCTCTGGGGGCGGTGGCTTCTTCTCGTCGCTGTCCAATGCGGTCAAGCAGACCACGGCGGCCGCGGCCGCCACCTTCAGCGAGCAAGTGGGCGGCGGCTCTGGGGGCGCAGGCCGTGGGGGCGCTGCCGCCAGGGTGCTGCTGGTAATCGACGAGCCCCACACCGACTGGTAAGCCACTGCTGCGGACGTCCCCCCGCGGTTCTGGGTCCCCAGATCATTCCATCATGAGCAATTATCGAGCGCCGCTTGTGTGCCCTGTGCCTGGCCCCCTTGCCCAAACCCTTTTCCTTTAAATTATTATGCGAAGCGCTTCATGTGTGCCCCGCCCTTGCCTCCCCCTCCCCCAACCCAGACCTTCTAGATCCATACAGGGAGCAGTTATCGGGCGCCTGCTGTGTGCCTCCTTCCCAAAAGCCTTGACTTCAGTATATCCTGTGAGCAATCAAGAGCCTGATGTGCCCTGCACCCCCAACCCGTGCCCAAAGGTCTTGTCCTCTAATGGATCTTGTGAGCATTTATCAAGTACCTGGAGTGTGCCTCAGTGGGAGCCCTTCCTCAAGGCCTTTGGCTTACGTGAATTTTGTGAACATTCGTTGAGAGCTTGATATGTGTCTTGTCCCCCTCGGTCCTTGCCCTAAGGCCTTCTCTGATCTTGTGAGCATGTATCCAGAGTGCGCTATGTGCCCGCAACCCAGCCCTTACCTCAAAAACCTTTTAAACTATTCACTAAACACTGATTGAGTGTCTGCTGTGTATCCCATCCCAGATTCTCGCCCAAAGCGTTGCCTTTAATGGATCCTGTGAGCCTTTATTGAATGCCTTCTGTGTGCCCCAACTCAGTCCCCCTCTCTAAGAGCCTATTTCTCCAAAGGATCTAGGAAGCATGTATTAAGTGCCTGGTGTATGCCCCACCCCAAGCCCCTTCCTCAAACATATTTTCCTCAAATGAGTTCTATGAGCATTTTTGAACCTTCTGTGTGGGGCTCATCTTCAGACTCTCTGCTCCAAATCCTTTTCCTACAACGGATCTAGAAAGCATTCATTTGAGTGCCTCCCTTATCCCCTGTTCTCAAGCTACTTCTTCAAAGACCTTTCCTTTGGTGGACCCACTTAGCATTTATCAACTGCCTGATCTAAAGGTGTGAGCCTTCTCTAAAGGCTCTTTCCTTCATTGTATTCAAAAAGCAATTATTGAGTGCCTGCTGTTTACCTCACCCCAGACCCTTTTCCCAATGCCTTTTCCTCCAGTGGCTTCAGTCTGTATATATTGAGCACCATCTGCATGACCCAACCTTAGACCTTCTCCATAAAGGCCTTTGCCTCCAATTAATAGTGATCATATATCTGCACTTACTGCGTGCACCGTTTCAATCTTTCTTTCCAAAGACCTTTTTAAAAAATCACTCCTGGAGCATTTGTGGCACACCCACTGTGTGCCTGATTCTGTGCCTTCTCCATAAAAGCCTTTCCTCCCAAGAATGGAGAATCAAGCTTACATAAATCAAGTTACTATATCCCCATTCCCCTTCCCCCAAAGACTTTTCCTCCAATGGATCCAATGATGATATGCCCATCTCTAGCCACTCCCCTTCCCCAAAGACCTTTTCTTTTAATGGATCCAGTGAGCATTTAGTCATTGTCTGCCAGGTGCTCGATTCTAAATCACCTTCCCCCAAAGGCCTTTTCTTCTAACAGCTCCTGTGAGCATTGATGGAGTGCCTTCTGTGTGTTCTATAGTCACACCTCCTCCCCAAAGTGCCTTTCTTCCAGTGGGTCCAGTGAGCACGTATGCAGTACCTGTCGTGCGTAGGAAGTAGATTCCCCTTCTTTACTCCTAGGATAACCTGTGCCAATCATAAAGCCTCTCCCCAGGGTCCTTTCCTTCAATAAATCTAGAACCAAATTTAGAAGGGTTACCCTTTTCCCACTCCCTTCAATATCGCTAGGATTCCCTCTCCCAATCTTAAGTCTATACCCCAAAGGGCCTTTTTTTCTATTTAAGCCAGTAAACGCTTACTGAGCACCTACTATATAAGAGCCATTCACAACTTCCTCTTGCCAAGCTTGGAAGTTCCTTCCCTTGTCTCAAGAGCTCTCTCTCCGCCTGAATTTATTGAGTACCACCTCTTTACTGGTTAGTCACCCCTCTCCCCAGGAGCCCCTACCCAGAAGCCTTTGGCTCTATTTAGAGCTCTCTCTATTTATTCATTCTACAGATATTTATTGCATACTTTCCATGTTTAAGAGTATGGGAGGCATTTACTAAGCACTACTATATACTAGGATGAACCCTCCTCAGTTCCCTTTCCTTCTAATCCCAACCACCAGCTGTATTCTCCATACTTTCTCCTCCACTCAGCCCCAACAATCTTTTAATGAACACTTACTGTATACTACTGAGAACCCCATATTCAGTGCCTCTTCTCCCCCTCCTGTAGCCCTAACTCCCCCTTCGACAATCTCCATCCTGCATTTCACACGACACAACCGAAAGCTCATGATGTGTACCTACTATTTTCTGGCTAGGTTCCCTCCCCCACATAGTAGCCATCTTCCCAACTGCCCTTTTCCCCCAATTAATCCAAAAAGCATTTATCACTCTTTTACTGTGTCCCGTTCAAACAACGACATTCCCCTCCCTGCAGCAGACTCCTCCACTCTCTTCTCCCTCAATCCATAAAGCATTTATTGAACACGTGTTGTAATTCCTTCACTAACACCCACTCACACAGATGCCATCTTCCTGGCTAAATTTGCTCTATTGAAGTCAACAAACCTTAATGAAGCCCCTGCTGTATATTGGTAACCACCCTCCTTTAGACTTTCCTTCTTCACTTCGACCCTCCAGGCAGGTCCCTTGCTGCCTTTTCCTTCGTTCCATCAAGCATTTATTAATTATCTACTGACTACTGACAAGACCCTTCCCCTTTCCATAATCACAACTCCAGTGTTTTCCACTTTTTTCTTCTAACTTGTCTAGCGAGCATCTATTGAGCATCTGCTGAATTCTGTGAACAATTCTTCCCTTCCACTTCTGTATCCCAAAAGCCCTCCTTTATCCCAGCAGCCACTCCAGTCTTTTCTTCCAGTCAACCTAGCAACCATTTATTTAGTGTCTGCTATAGGTGGGGTGGGGTGGGCAAAGGGAGAGAGCCTGTTACACCAGGTTCAGTGTGAGGAACAGAGACCTCTGCATCACCAACTTGCAGACCTTCAGAACCACGCAAGCTTAGGGATTTCAGCCTGGAATAAAGGAGGAGTTGTGCAAACTCTGTAATGGATTGTACACCTAAGTACAGTCTGATGCCCTTCCCACCAAACCTCACCACTCTCATTCCTTCCTGGGTCTTGAGTCCTGTGTGGTTTAAAGTTGCAGACTCAGTTGAGACTTGTCACCTCTTTTTACAGATAATTTAGTCCAGTGTTTTTTTCGGCTGTGGGTCACCCCTTGGCTTGTGACCAGCATTTCATTTTCTTCATGAAATGAAAGTAGAACTATGATAAATAATAATATCGATACATGAAAATAGTAACAGAGTATATTGCACATAGTAAGTGCAATTATTATTTAATGAAACTGAAACTGTTACTCCAATAAGAAATGTAATCAATAATGTATACCATATATATTATGTATATTCTCTAATACATTTGTTATATAATGAGTTTATAGTATATAATACATATATATGTGTACGTTTTTCTTCATGAAATGGAATAGAATAGGAAATATCAGACTCCATTGCAAATACTAAAGATAATTATTTACTGAAACTTTCATTCTAATATATGTATATTTATACACATTCTAGGTAATGTAACACATAATATATAATATGCAATATGTTATATAAGACATCCTATATTAAATTTTCTGTACATTATATGTCTTATATAATATATATTACATATATAGGATGGGTTATTATGTAAATATGTATATGGTGGGTTATATATTTCTTCTTGTGGCTTCTTTTCTTAGACTTTCCTGGAAGCAGACCCTGAGACTCTGATATTTGTGTGCAGATTGATTGGAGAGAGCTCTTGGGAATAACACCTGTTGCAGGGGAGGAGTGGGGGAAGCAGGATTTGGCAGAAGGAAAGGCTGAGCTGTGATGCTTCACAACAGTTGTCCCAGCCGATCATCTGGGGAGCTCTGGAGCTGGGATGACCCTTCAGAGTTGTCCCCGTTGAGATGGGGTGGCCAGGCTTTTGTAGTCCTGCATCAGTCAGTCATTGGCTGCAGGCTGCCCTCTGGGAGGAGGCATAATCTTGCGGAAGGTGAGTCCCTGCTGCAGAGGGCAGTTCCCAGGGACGGACAGCACTGTGAGCCTTCAGCAGCAGGTATTCCCAGAAGCTGGGGGACAGATGTGACAAGAAGGAGGAGTGTGAAGATCTGGGTGGAGCGCACAGCCTACCCCCTGGACTGCTCAGATTCACTTGCTTTTTAGAAGTAAGTTCACCCATCTGGGAACAGCGTTTCCAGGATTCTAATTGATCTTGTTTTCTGGGGGACACTTGAAAGAGCACAGTTAGTTGGACAAACTACAGCCTCCACTGCCATAGTTGATAAATGTGGCATAAGTAAATGATGCATTCCTTCCTCTACCTCACATTCTAGATTCCCCTCACCCTCGGCTAGCACCCCCCCCTTGGTCTCAGTGGCTTATCTGGTGAGTGATCCATTCCCTCATCCTTGAGGGATCCCTGAGCTCTTGGTCGCCATCCCCTCAGGCTGTGGCTGCTGTACTCGTCCATTTGCCATCAATGTTAAGCAAGGAGTACCGACAGATGCCCAAGCAGATCACCTGGGGGCCAAACGTATTCCTCCCTGCCCCCACTGTGTAACAGCAGCCTTATCTCCTCCTGATGATTAGGGTCACGTGCCCCTGCCAAGACAGTGACTCGTGTTCCATTCCGTTGGCATGAGAAGCCTGAAGTGTCCAGGTAGCAGTCAAAGCTTAGAAGGTAATGGGATTCTTGCTGTGTCCCCTGGTAGCAGTGTTCCCCCTTGGAAAACCAGGACCTCTAACCTTGCAGAACCCTGAGGGAACAGGAAGCACACATTCCAAAAGTGGATCACTGGAATTGATGGTAAGCTGGGCCACTCCTACTTTCACCTCCAAGTCCCCAGACCGGTGTATTCTACCTCTAAAGAGCACAGCACAAACAACAGATTTAGCATGTACACCGTGTTTTGGAGGATGGTATCCCATTCCTGCACGGTATCACCTGCAAGCTTAGGTCTTAGCTGTGGCTACACCAGGTTGTTCTTTCACTCTATCAGGCCAGCAGCTTCTGGGTGGTGCGGTATATAATGTCATCAGTTGATTCCATGGTCGTGGGCTTACTTTTGCACCTCCTTTGCTGTAAAGTGTTTCCTTCAGTTTGATGCAATGTTATGCGGGATCCCATACTGGTGGATGAAATATTATGTAAGCCCTTGGACGGGGATGCTGGCTAAGGTCCTGTAGTCAGGAAGGGCAAACCCATATATAGAATATTCCAGTCAAAATCAGTCATTACTCTTTCCCGAGTGGAAGGAGCCCAGTGTAGTCAGTTCGCCATGGAGTGGCCGGTTGGTCTTCTTGAGGGATGGTGCTGTGTCAGGGACTCAATATTGGTCTCTGGTGCTGGCAGTTTGGACATTCAGCAATAATGCCATAGGCCTCACATGCTGCCTCTGTCTCTGTTACCCTTGCCACTTCGTACGTGTGCCCATCTGCCAGCACTGGCTGATTCTAGAAGCTGGCTGACATCATTTGGCTGAGTCATTCTGTCTACCTGGCTGCTTAGTGCCACTTCCAGGGTGGATGCTATCTGGTGGGTGTTAACACACAATACAAAGATCTTCAATCCTCACTCTGTTTCATCTCCACTCCCGTACATCCACCCACATTTCGGTGTCCCAGACCTCCTTTTCCTGATCTTCCAATATTGTTCATTCAAGGCCTCTGTCTAATCAGCCAAGCCATTTACCACTGCCCATCAGTGAATATGTATTCGAATCTTGGGTCACTTCTCTTTCCCCACAAAATAGATGACCAGGTGCACAGCCCAGAGCTCTGCCCATTGGGAGCTTTGCCACTGTTTTTCAAGACCACTCTGAGTGGGGCTATAGCATCGTCACTGTCCATTTTTGGCTTCCACCCATGTACCAAGCCAACCCATTTGTGAACCAAGCTTAGGCTTTTTCTTCCTTCATCTGCTGGTTGTAAGGTGTTGCCTTAGTGAGCTGAGGGAGGCACTAACACAACAGTGTGGATGACACGGGCATCCGGGTTACTTGCTCAGGCAGCTTGCATGGTCCTGCTGGGGTCGATCCTGGCTCCTGGGCCCATCTGACTTCATTACTTGGTGGGCCTGGCAGGACCCAGCTCATAATAGGCACCAGGATACGTGGGTCCTTGGCACCCCACGGTCAAGCATTCTGTCTCTCTCAGGGCCCAGTACTACACCAGGATTTGTTTCTCAAAAGCTGTGTAATTCTCTGCTGCAGATGGCATGGCCTTGCTCCAGAACACCAGGGGCCTCCCACTCAGGCATCCCATAAGCTCCACACTGCATTTTCCCCACTATCCAGTATTGTAGGATATGCCAGATCATATGCCCTGAGTGGCAAGACTGCTCACACCACAGCCTGGACCTGCTCAGGGCTGGCAGCCTTACGTGTTACCTGAAATATGGATCGGAACAGCATTTCCAGGTGTGGAATACGCTGCCTCCAGTACCTAAAGAGACCTCTCCTCTGGACCTGAAGAGGCCTTCCTCATGGTGGAAGGTGCAAGATGCAATGCTTTGCACGATTATTTGGAGGGGCTGTCCTGGCATAACTTGGCCCACTGAATCCCTAAAAATCGCACTAATGTGGCAGGACCCTGAGTCTTTTCAGGGTTTATCTCCCACCCTCTGAAGTGCATGTGTCTTATCAAGGCAATGTGCTAACCATCTCCTGCTCATCTTGGCCAATCAATATGATGTAATCGATATAGTAGTCCAGTGTGATATTCTCTGGGATGTAGAGGTGGTCCATGTCCTCTTGGACTATATGATGACATAGGGTGAGAAAGATAACATAGCCCTATGGCAAGACCATCAGTATATATTGTGGTCAGTCCCATATGAGTGTGAAATGTCTCTGATCCTCTCTTCTGATCAGGATAGAAAAGCAGTCATTCACTAAATCAGTGCCCACCTGCTGTACCTGAGATCCTTTAATTTGCTCCAGCAATGACAGCATGACCAGTACAGCAGCTTCAATCAAGGCTACCACTTGGTTGAGCTCGCAGTAGTCTACATTCTTTAGGATCCATCCAGCCTCCTCAGGGCCCAAACTGGTTAATTCAGTGGAGATATGATGGGACTAACACCCCTGCATCCTTTAGCTCTTTCAGAGGAGCACTAATTTCCACCATCACCCCTAGGATAGATACAATATTGTCTTTGATTTACAGTTTTGATCAGGGGAGGCGGGTATAATTTCCGAGGCATCCATTTGAACTTCCCCACTACCATAGCTCTGCCCCGGCAGGCCAAGGAACTCGTGTAGGGGTTCTGAAAACTACAGATATGTCCATTCCAATTATGTATTTGTGAGCTGGGGAAAGTGACCACTAGGTGGACCTGTGGACCCAACGTACCCACTATGAGCAGGACCTGGACCAGGACTTCATTTATGACCTTATGTCCACTGTGCTTCTCAACATGGCTGGTGCCACTCTCACCAACGTATTCCTCACTTTGTAAGTCGGGTATATCCTCTGGGCCCTCCCATAGAATAGAGTCAGCTGGTTGGTTTTCCAGACTTAAGTAGTGTATCTACTCTAACACATCTGCTCCTCTGAGCCCTTTGATCCTTTCCTCCACAATCTGCCATGGAAGTCTGGTATTTCTGCTTCACTTGGTGTGGGCCACTGTTTTTTCCAAGCTACCACAAGTCATCCAAAATTGTATCAGCAACGTTTCCTGGAGTCGTTGCCATGGTTTTAAGTTCTGTGTCCTGGGAGAGTGCTCCAAGTTCATGCTTCACTCCCTTGGTCCATTGTCCTCAGCATCCAGTCTCAGGCATGCTTTCCCAGCTCCTGCTGATACATGTTAGCCAGATTCTTCAGTTTCTGTGTATCATTCCTTTCCTTCCTTTGCAAGCTTAGAACCTCTCCAGTCAGGTTGTGCTAGGATTTGACCCTGGTTATTGATCTGGTTGCCGAGAGGGGAAGGGAAGTTGATTCTGAAAGGGGTAAGAATTGTTTTATAAGACACATGCTTCGTTCGAGGCCTCTGCATTGTTTTCAAGCAAAGGGAAGTTTCTGTATTCTAACAAAGAATGGGCTACTCCAGCAGACCCAGTGGGTTCAGGTGAATCTGTAAGTTCAAGGTGTTACACGCATCTTCCCAGATATCCCCATCACAATCTCAGGGCTCCACTCCTGTCCTTTTAGGGCCCTGAGCATGGCATAGGAGATGTACTGGGCCTGAGAATTCAACCTTCTCTGAAGTTCGACTACACTTACAGTTAAGTCCTAAGTCTGATCTTCTCCTCTGTCTGCCCTCTGGTTGCAGAAGATTGGGGTTTCCTTAAGTACAGCCAAGGAGGGGCTTCCCTGGTGGCGCAGTGGTTGAGAGTCCGTCTGCCGATGCAGGGGACACGGGTTCGTGCCCCGGTCCGGGAGGATCCCACGTGCCGCGGAGCGGCTGGGCCTGTGAGCCATGGCCGCTGAGCCTGCGCGTCCGGAGCCTGTGCTCTGCAACGGGAGAGGCCCCAACAGTGAGAGGCCCGCGTACCGCCAAAAAAAAAAAAAAAAAAAAAAAAGTACAGCCAAGGAGGTCTTCTGCCTTTTACATTTTGCTTTGAATTGGTGATTATTCACACTGAGCATGTCATATCTTTCTTCAGCTAATCAAGGGTGTTTAGCGAATAGTCACCCAAGTCTGGTTACCATTTCCCTCACACCTCTCTAGTACCAGGAATATTTCACCAGCTAGTGCATTCCCTTCCACTAGAATCTCATTACAGTCCACCATCAGTTAAAGTTACTTCTGCTTCAAAACCCCATAGGCCTGCACTATAATTCTCCCACTCAGGAGAATCAACTCCACACTGCATCTTTTCTCACTACAGACATCTCCAGTATCATAGGGTTTGCCAGATCATATGGTTCAAGTGGCATCCTGCTTGCACCACAGCGCAGACATGTCACAGGGCGCTTTGTGTTGCTACAGCACGTCAGGGACTATTGTGCTCCACCCCCACAAATGATGCTTCGTTATTGCCTGCTGGCTGCTGGGTGGCCTGGCTCCAGAAAGGCAGTAGAGTCTTCTTTGTAGTTTGACTTCTCTGGCCCACTGTTTTAGGTTGGGGTCTCTGAAAACAGATTTTGAGACAGAGAATTGCACGCACAGGCTTATCGAGGAGTGCCTTTGGAATCAGCACCTGTAAGGAGGGCAAGGTTGAGCAGAGGGAGAAGTGGGTCCCCAATGCGGTTGCATCCAAGGCCTCAGCTGATCCTAAGGGGGAGCTCTAGAGCTAGGATGGTCCTTCAGAGTCAGCCTATATTGAGGCAAAGAGGCTGGCCTTTGTACTCACTCACAGACCAGATATCAGCCATGGGCTGCCAGTAGGTAAGTATAACCTTGGCCAAGGAAGTTCCCTGTGACAGAAGACAATTCCCAAGGGGACACAGCTGTGATCTTTCAACAGCTGATATTCAGGGTGCATTGGCCCTGAAGAGGAGATCTGAGCAGAACACCACAGTATCCACTACATTTATGGTCAAAAAAGTTAAAAAAGTTTTTTTAAAAAGTGATATATATCATGTATATATACCACAGTATCCACTACATATATGGTCAAAAAGTGATATATATATATATATATATATATATATATATATATATATATATATATCACTTTTATTTATTTATTTATTTGTTTTTCCATTCATCTAATTTTTTTAAAAAAATTTTTTATTGGAGTATAGTTGATTTACAATGTTGTGTTCGTTTCAGGTGTACAGCAAAGTGAGTCAGTTATACATATACATATATCCACTCTTTTTTAGATTCTTTTCCCATATAGGTCATTACAGAGTACTGAGTAGCGTTCCTTGTGCAATACAGTAGGTCCTTACTAGTTATCTATTTTATATATAGTAGCGTGTCTATGTCAATCCCAAATTCCGAATTTATCCCTCCCCCCTTTCCGCCTGGTAACTATAAGTTTGTTTTCTACATCTGTGAGTCTATTTCTGTTTTGTAAATAAGTTCATTTGTACTATTTTTTTTAGATTCCACATATAAGTGATATCACATGATCATCATCATTTTCTAAATGAAAAATGCACAGGTCTAAGAGATTCTCTTCCAACATCTGTGAGGGGACAGTGTCAGTGATGGAGTAGGGGGTAGGAGGGAAGAGGGAGAGAGAGGAGAAAATAGCTGTGCTTGGGGTCTTAGGGGTATGTCAGTGAAATCACTAGGGCCGGTTGTGCTGTGTATATCAGAGATCCTGATTGTGTGCATGTAGGCAATCCCAGGAGTGGCTCCTCCCCTCAGCCTTCTTCTACGGGAAACCTGATTGGGGATGAGCTTCTGTCTGTGGAGAAGTCTGTCAGGAAGGAATCCTGGGCCTGGGAGAGAAGCCCATATGGGAATGGGCCCTGGGACAGTGACTTAGCAGTTCGTGATGTATCTACTGCTGTTCCTACGCCTCTCCAATCCTGTGGCTTCCCCTCATCCTCAGCTGCATTCCTCCTCACCCTCATCATGGCTGACTCTGGCTTCTGTAGAACCCCCACCAGCCTGCACCCCTCAATCTGCTCCTCCTTTTCTAATGCAGCTGCCCACTCATGGCTGCTGTGTCCCTCTCAGTGCACAACCACACGTGGTGAATGTGTTCTTCCTTGGGAAAGGGCTAGAGAGCAGAGAGATGCTTCAGGCCACACAAGCAGACATAGGTGCTGACACATACCTGGGCACACTCCATATATATATACCCCCTAAGGTTCTTTACCATTTACAAACCTCCGTGCAATTTCAAAGTATGTTACACTTTACAAAGCACTCCTTGTTTTGCAAAGCTTTTCAGATAGCAGTGTGACAAGCAGACCATACTTTGGGAAATGCCTGCTCTCTGTGTTTTAAGAACTTGTTTTATAGTTTGCAATCTCCTTTGACATTTACATACCTCCACAAGGATTACAACAGACTTCATTGTTCACAAAGAACTGTTAGGTTTTTCAAAGTGTTTCAACAATTATAAATCACATTATAGTTTCTCTAGTGGCACTGGAGGGGCAAAGGGGTCAAAGGACCAGCCTGGGTTTCGTCTTCCTGAGATTGGAGCATTGACGGATGTGCTCTGCTTTTCCTTTTCAGGGCGAAATACTTCAAAGGGAAAAAGATCCATGGAGAAATTGACATTAAAGTAGAACAGGTTAGTTGGGGCAGGTGGACATGGGGGTCAACTGTCCAGACTGCAAACTGAGTGGTCTTTTTTGTGTGATGTGAGTGAATCCCTGATTTTTTTTCCTTCCCAGGCTGAATTCTCTGATCTCAACCTCGTGGCTCATGCCAATGGTGGATTCTCTGTGGACATGGAAGTTCTTCGGAATGGGGTGAAGGTTGTGCGGTGAGTGTAAATAGGTTACCTTGGTATTATGGGGGAGGCATAAGGGCTCCCTTAGAGCTGAGGGAGAGTCCCCACCTCCCCTCCCATCCTTCTGTGAGCAAGAACTTAGGCACATTGCAATAGCCAACCTAAGTATCCATCAACAGATGCATGGCTAAAGAAGTGATACACACACACACACACACACACACACACACACACACACACACAATGGGATGTTATTCAGCCATGAGAAAGAAGGAAATCCTGCCATTTGTGACAACATGGATGGATCTTGAGGACATTATGCTAAGTGAGATAAATCAGACAGAGAAAGAGGAATACTGTATGCTATCACTTATATGTGGAATCTGAAAGAGCCAAACTAATAGAGACAGAGAGTAGAAAGGTGATTGCCAGAGGCTGGGGGGTGGGGTGGAAGAATAGGAGAGATGTTGTTTAAGAGTACAAACTTGCAACTGGTAGATAAATAAATCCTAGAGATCTAATCCACGGTACGGTGGATACAGACAACAATATTGTATCATAATCAGCAAACCTGCTAAAAGACCAGATCTTAATTATTGCCACCATGAAAAAAGAAATAATTATGTGACATGGTAGAGGTACTAACTAATGCTACAATGGCAATCATATTATAATATATAAATGTATCAAATCAACATGTTATACACCTTAAACTTATAGAATAATTGACATATAACGTGCCAATTATATTCCAATTTTTAGAAAAAGAACTTAGGCACAGAATGTAAGGAGATAGTTTCTCTTGTGGAGAAGAGCCAAGGATCCCAGAAGACCACAAGCCAAACTTTTCAGTTATTGGATTGGCCAAAAAGTTCGTTCGTGTTCTTCCATAACATCTTACAGAAAAATCCAAACGAACTTTTTGGCCAACCAAATATTAATTCAACAAACATTTCTTGAGCATCTACTGCATGCCAGGTGCTGCTCTCAGCATTTTACATTCAACAAATATTTATCCAGTATCTACTGTGTGCCAGGAGCTGTTGTACATACTGAGGTCCTGGCAGTGAACAAAACAGACCCCAAAAAAGACAAAATAAAAACCCTCTGCTTGGGGCTTCCCTGTTGGCGCAGTGGTTGAGAGTCTGCCTGCCGATGCAGGGGACACGGGTTCGTGCCCCAGTCTGGGAAGATCCCACATGCCGCGGAGCGGCTGGGCCCGTGAGCCATGGCCGCTGAGCCTGCGCGTCCGGAGCCTGTGCTCCGCAACGGGAGAGGCCGCAACAGTGAGAGGACCGCGTACCGCAAAAAAAACAAACAAAAAAACCCCCAAAAAACAAAAAAAACCACCCTCTGCTCTCGTGAAGCTTACATTCTACTGTGGGATACACACAATAAACAAATAAAGAAGGAAATGTCAAAGTGCTCGGAAAAAATATCAGCAAAGGGATATAGGGGATTGGTGAAGGGATTGGGGAAGGGTCTGCAGTTTGGTTGGGGGTAGACCAGTAGTGTGAGAGACATTTGAGGAAAGACTTGAAGGAGGTGGAGGAGTGGGGCATGTAGAAATCTAGGGAGGAAGCGTTTCAGGCAGAGGGAATAGCCCATGTAGAGGCCCTGAGGCTGGAATTTATTCTGGGCAGCATCCTTCGTGGACAGAAGTAGTCTGAGAGATTGTGACTGGGAGCCGTGAGAGCTGAGCAGGCAAGTTGCAAGCTCACCTTGGTGAGGAGAGGAGCAGGCAGGAAAGGCTTAAGAGGGCCATCAGATGAAGAAAGGGTAGGAAGGGCACATGTGGTGGAGGGAACAGCTTGTGTATGTGGCTGAGGTGAGAAACCACTGTGTAGTTTCTAGGAGCTGTGGAGATTTCAAGACTTGACCTTTATTCTAAAGGTGGTGGGGAGCTTCTGGGAGGACCATCTACACTCTACCCTTGCCACCCCAGGTCTCTGAAACCAGACTTCGTGCTGATCCGCCAGCATGCCTTCAGCATGGCACGGAATGGAGACTACCGCAGTTTGGTCATTGGGCTGCAGTATGCCGGAATCCCCAGCGTTAACTCTTTGCATTCTGTCTACAACTTCTGTGACAAGCCCTGGGTGGTAAGTGACAGAAGGGTGCTACTGGCAGAGAGAACAGCTCATACATGCATGCGGGAGCTTGAAACCACTGTGATCTGGGGGAACGGAGGAAGTTTGGAAGCTTGGAGTCCCAGCTTGGAGACTCCCTCCAGGTAAAGGGACTTGCTGACCCGTGTCTCCTGCCTCTCATAGTTCGCTCAGATGGTTCGACTGCACAAGAAACTGGGGACAGAGGAATTCCCTCTAATCGATCAGACCTTCTACCCCAATCACAAAGAGATGGTGAGTCTGGGGAAAGGGAGTGAGCTGGAGGGAAAAGCATCATGCCTATTGCAATAGTATGGCCAATGGCTGTATTACCAGTGGTATGCTATCAGAGAGTGCAGCCGGCACATGCACATGGAGGGTGACGTTGCTTCATGATACGGTTTATTACTACCAGGAATTTACTGTGTAGTTACAAGTGTGATTAAATCATTGATCCTGTTATAGTATCTATTCTCACCAGTATTAAAAAACTGATTTCTAATGTAAATTAACAGAATTAATGTAATGATTCAGATTATGGTGCTCACTTCGGCAGCACATATACTAAAATTGGAACAATACAGAGAAGATCAGCATGGCCCCTGCGCAAGGATGACACGCAAATTCGTGAAGCGTTCCATAATTCTAAGATCCCACATGCCTCACGGCCAAAATACCAAAACGTAAAACAGAAGCAATATTGTAACAAATTCAATAAAGACAAAAAAAATGATGCACATCAGATTATGTTACATATACAAATCAAGTCATTGTTACTAACGTTACCAAATATTCCTCCTGATAGAAATGTTAATAGTGTTTCAAATTAGGATTGCCAATAAAAATTATCAGTAGCAATGTTAAAAATTAGATTGTATACAAATAGAAAATTGGATTGTTGGCTACTTTTACCACAAATATAATCACTAATATTATAAATTATAACCAGTATTACAAATTACTGTTATTGATAAAAAATTGTGAGTGCCAATGTTATGAATTATAGTTCCTAATAGAATTTGAGTAATTATTACTAGTATCATTGAAGATTATAACTATTATTACAAATTATTATCAATATTATAAATTATGCTCTAATATAAATTATAAGTCCCTGTTTTGAATTATATTATACTTAATAATAAAAATTGTATTACCATTACTAATATCATCAAATATTACAACTAAGATTACAGTTTATTACAGTGTTACAAATTAAGGTCATCAATATAAATGATTAGTGCCTATGTTGTGAAGTAAGTTATAATTACTAAAAGAAATTAAACTATTAGTACAAACATTGTAAAGTACTGTTACAAATTACTGCCAATGTTACAAATTAAGATCACTAATATAAATTATGAGTACCTATGTTTTGAGCTATCCTACAGTTACTAACAGAAATCATTATTAATATGGTTAACATCCAATTGATATCATAAATAATTACTAATACTAAAGTTATGTTTACTAGTATAAGTTATGAGTACCACAGTTATGAATCAGGTTTTAGTTACAAATAGAAATTGGAAAAAAAAAAGAAATTGAATCACCATTACCAACGCCATCAAGTTTTATAACTAATTTGACAAGGTTTTTACAATGTTACAAATTATGTTTACTTATATAAATAAACATCACCAGTTTTATGAATTAAATTACAATTAAATATCAATATTGACCCAGCTTTAGCAACTTAAATAAACATTGGTACTAATATTAAAAATTCTTACAAGTATTACAAATTATGGTCACTGATATAAGTCAACAGTACTATGAATTAAGTTTACTAATAGATGAAGATCAAATCATTAGTTCTTAGGAAACCAAGTTTGCTTATCATTATTATTATTTTACATTCACTGACAGACAGTATAGCTGACTATGGTTAAGAACATGGACACTGTAGTCAGAATTTCTGTATTGTAATCCTAGCTCCACAACTTATTAGCTTCCGAACATAAGAAATGTTAGTTAAATGCTCTGTGCCTCAGTTTTCCCATCTGTAAAATATGGCTAATAATAGTTCCTGCCTTACAGAGTTAATGTGAGAATTAAATTATTTAATGAACATAAAGTGGTTACAACAGTGCATCTGACATTTATTAACTGCTACCTAAGTGTTGATGAAGTTCCCTTCTATTCTTTATTTGTTGAAGTGTTTTTATCATGGAAGGATGCTGGACTCTGTCAAATGCTTTTTCTATGTTTATTGATATGATACGGCTTTTTGTCCTTTATTCTATGAATATGGTGTATTACATTAATTGATTTTCATGCAAATTGAGTCACACTTGCATTCTTCAGCCAGATCCCACTTGGTCTGACATATAATCCTTTTTATATGCTATGGGATTCAGTTAGTATTTTGTTGAAAGTTATGGTATCAATAACCATAAGGGATATTGATCTGTAGTTTTCTTATGATGTCTTTGTCTGGTTTTGCTATCAGGGTGATAGTAACCTCATAGAATGAAATGGACAGTGTTCCCTCCTCTTCTATTTGTAAGAAGAGTTAATGAAAGATTAGTGTTTATTTTTAATTTTTAAATTTTTAAATTTTTTTATTTTTTTGCTGTGCCGTGCAGCATGTGGGATCTTAATTCCCTGACCAGGGATCAAACCCGCGCCCCCTGCAGTGGAAGCATGGAGTCTTAACCACTGGACCTCCAGGAAAGTCCCTAGTGTTAATTTTATTTTAAATGTTCGGCATACTTCACTGGTGAAGACATCTGGTCCTGGGTACTTCTTTGTAGGAAGTTCTTTTGTTTTTTTAAATACTAATTCAATCTCTTCACTTATTGTAGGTCTATTCAGATTTTCCATTTCTTCTTGAATTAGTTTTGGAAGTTTGTGTCTTCCTAGAAATTTGTCCATTTCAACTAGGTTTTCTAATTTGTTGGCATAGAATTGTTCATAGTGTTCTCTTATAATCCTTTTTATTTCTTTAAGGTCAGTAGTTATGTCTCTTTCATTCCTGATTTTAGTAATTAGTTTTCTCTTTTTTAAAATCTTAGTTTAAAAAATAAATAAATTAATTAATTAAATAAAATCTTAGTCTAAAAGTTTGCTTATTTTGTTGATCTTCTCAAAGAACCAACTTTTGGTTTCATTGATTTTCTCTATTGTTTTTCTATTCTCAACTTCATTTATTTCCACTCTAATCTTTATTACTTCTTTCCTTCTGCTTTCTCTGGTGTTTGTTTTTGTTTTTTGTATAGTTTCTTAAGTAGATTAGGTTATTGATTTGATATCTTTCTTATTTTTAAATGTAGATGTTTACAGCTAAAATTTCCCTATAAGCAATTTTTGTATGTTGTCTTCATTTTCATTCATCTCAAAGTACCTTCTAATTTTCATGGTGAGTTCTTTGACCCATTGGTTATTTAGGAGTGTGTTGTTTACTTTCCACATATTTGTGAATTTCCCAAATTTCCTTCTGTTATTGGTTTCTAATTTCATTCAGTTGTGGTCAGAGAACATACTTTGTATGTTTCAGCTCTTTTACATTATTGAGATTTGTTTTGTGGCTTAACATATAGTCTGTCCTCGAGAATGTTCTATGTACACTTGAGAAGAATATTTATGCTGCTGTTGTAGGATGGAATGTTCTATAGATGTCTGTTAGGTCTAGTTGGTTTATAGTGTTGTTTGGTTCTTCTCTTTCCTTGTTTATCCTCTGTCTAGTTGTTTTATCCATTATTTAAAGTGAAGTATTGAAATCTCCAACAATTATTGTTTTTTTTTTGGCTGCATTGGGTCTTTGTTGCTGTGCATGGGCTTTCTCTAGTTGCAGTGAGCGGGAGCTACTCTTCATTGTGGTGCGTGGGCTTCTCATTGCAGTGGCTTCTCTTGTTGCAGAACACGGGCTCTAGGCACACGGGCTTCAGTAGTTGCAGTGCATGTGCTTAGTAGTTGTGGCTCACGGGCTCTAGAGTGCAGGCTCAGTAGTCGTGGTGCACGAGCTTAGTTGCTCCATGGCACGTGGGATCTTCCTGGACCAGGGATTGAACCTGTGTCCCCTGTATTGGCAGGCAGATTCTTAACCACTGTGCCACCAGGGAAGTCCCAACAATTGTTATTGAACTGTCTATTTCTTCCCTTCAGTTCTGCCTGTTTTTTTTGTTTCATGTATTTGGGGCTTTGTTGTTAGCATATATGTTGACAATTGTTATATCTTCTTGATGAAATGACCCTTTTATCAGTATAAAATGTCCTTTTTTATCTCTAGTAAAAATTTTTGTTTTAAAGTCTATTTTATCTGATGTTAGTATAGCCATTCCAGCTTTCTTTGGGTTACTATTTGCATGGTAAATCTTTTTCCATTCATTTACCTTCAACTTATTTGTATCTTTGAATCTAAAGTGTGTCTCCTATAGACAGCATATAATTATGTCATGTTTTTCATCTATTTTGCCTATCTCTGCCTATTAATTGGAGTGTTTAATTAATTTACATTTAATGTAATTACTGATAAGGTAGAATTTATGCTTGTAATTTTGCTATTTGTTTTCTATATTTCTTATGCCTTTTGTGTTCCTGTATTCCTCCATTAATGCATACTTTTGTGTTAAATAGATATTTTCCTGTGTGCCATTTTAATTCTCTTGTTGTTTCTTTTTCCATGTTTTTTAAAAAATTATTTTCTTTGTAGTTTCCCTGGGGATTACAATTAACATTTTAATTTATACCACTCTCATTTTAATTAAAACCAATTTAATTTCAATAGTATTAAAAAAAACTTTGCCTTTTTATAGCTTTATTCCCTCACTCTGCCTTTGTGCTATTATTGTCATACAAATTACATCTTTACACATCATGTGTCCATGAATATAGACTTATAATTATTGCTTAATTCAGTTATCTTTTAAATCAGATAGGAGGAAAAAAGCATTACAAATAAAAAATGCATTCACACTGTCTTTTATATTTATCTATGTAGTTACCTTTACAGGTGCTCTTTATTTCTTCATGTGTATGTGAGTTACTGTTTAGTGTCATTTCATTTCAGCCTGAAGGATTCTCTTAGTATTTCTTGTAGGAGAAGTGTGCTAGTGACAAATTATCTAAGTTTTTGCTTATCTGTGAATGTCTTAACTTTTCCTTCATTTTTGAAATATAGTTTTGAAGGATATAGAATTCTTAGTTGACAGTCTTTTTCTTTCAGTGCTTTGAATAAGTTGTCCCACTGCCTTCTGGCTGCCAAGGTTTCTGATGAGAAATCAGCTGTCAGTCCTACTGAAGATCCTTTGTATGTGAAAAGTCACTTCTCTCTTACTACTTTCAAGATTCTCTCTTTGTCTTTCACTTTTATAGGTTTGTTTATGATGCGCCTAGATGTATATCTCTATGAGTTTATCCTATTTGAAGTTCAGTGAGCTTCTTGGATGTACAGATTAATCTTTTTCTTCAGATTTGGGAGGTTTTCAGCCATTATTCCTTCAAATATTCTTTATTTCACTTTTCTCTTTTCTCTCTCCTTTTAGGACTCCCAATATGTGTGCGTTGACATGCTTGTGGTATTTCACAGGCCCCTGAGGCTCCAGTCATTTTGGTTATTGTTTTCTTTCTGCTTCTCAGATTGGATAATCTCAGTCGGCCTATCTTCAAATTCACTGATTCTTTCCTCTGCCAGCTCAAATCTACTGTTGAGCCCCTGTAATGAATTTTTCATTTCAGTTATTGTGTTTTTCAATTCCAGAATTTCTATTATTTTATAATTTTTATCTCTTTATTGATAGTTTCTGTTTGTTAGAACACCATTCTTATACTTTCATTTTGTTCTTTAGACACGGTTTCCTTTAGTTCTTTGAAAATCTTCCAAGTAGTTGATTTATAGTCTATTAATTCCAACATCTGCACTTCCTCAGGGACAGTGTCTACTGACTGCTTTATTTTTCTGTGTTTGGGTCATACTTTATTGTTTCTTCACGTCTTATAAATTTTAGTTGAAAACTGAATATCTTAAATGATATAATGCGACAACTCTGGAAATCAGATTCCCCCTCCTCCCCAAGGTTTGCTTTTGTTGTTCTTTGGGGGGCTTTTTAGGGACTTTCTTGAACTAATTCTGTAAAGTCTATATTCTTTGTCATATATGGTCATTGAAGTCTCTGCTTTATTAGCTTAGTGGTCAACTAATGATTGGACAGATATTTCTTTAAACACTTGGATCTAGTAAGTCTCCCAGCCTTTGCTGATGAGCTCTGAGGGCATGTTGGGGCATGCCTTCAATGTTCAGGCAGGCTGTTTACAACTTTGCCTTAGCCTTTACTTCCTGCTTGTGCAGAGCCTCAAGGTCAGCCAGAGATCCTAGGCATGCACACAGCATTATGCATATTTATGGCTTTCTAGATTCCTAGGAATATGTCAGAACTTTTCAAAACCTCCTATATGAACAACTTATTACTCAGATTTTTCTGTTAAGTTTTGGTCAGCTTGTTGATTGTCTTAACTGTAATCATTGCCTCAAACAGCTGCTGTGTTAAAACAATTGCTGCTGATTATTTTTGAAGAGCACCCTCAAGAAAAACTGTTCACACCAGGTGAATTCTGAGTCAGGTCAAATAGACAAGTCCTGTGAATGGAGTTTTCTGGGGAAGTGCCATACAGGTCAAATAAAGATAGTTTCTGGGAATGGGGCTTTGGAGGAACTCCTACCCTGTTCTGCTTCCTCCATTGGCTGCTAGCCAGCCTGCTGTGTTTTCATCAGAATTGCAAGGGTGTTGATTTTAAAATCTGTTGTGGAAGTGGGAAGAAGAGAATGAGAACAAGAAAAGTTCAAATGCCACAAAACTTACTGTTCTTAGTGAGATTCAGCCTTTTTCTTCAATAAATGCTTCCTGAATTATTGTAAACCTCTGGTCAGTTTCCGGAGTTCTGATAAAGTTGATTGTGGCAATTTTTACCAATATTCTCATTGCTTTTATGGAGGAGAGGATTTTTATAGGCCCTTACTTGGCATTTCGGCCAACGTCACCTCCAGGCATATCTTGTTCTTTCACAACCCTAGGATAATAGTATTTCCAAGCCAGGATCTGGGAGCTAGATGTACTCATTGCTACTGGAATGTCCTTGCTTCTAGATCCTCTCATTGTGCAGAGCTTAGGAAATTTCCTTATATATATATGAAATATATACATATGAAATTTTATATATACATATATGTGAAATTATATGAAATGTGTTCATACTGATACTTTTTGGGGGGTTTTTTTGGCTACACCATACGGCTTGTGGGATCTTAGTTCCCCAACCAGGGATCAAACCTGGGCCCCCAGCAGTGAAAGCGCCAAGTCCTAACCACTGAACTGCCAGGGAATTCCCCTGATACTTTCTATTTTTATTTTAGAATTAAATTGTTTTATTTCTTTATAATAAATTTATCAACAGTAGTGTGAGCAGTGACTGCCTTCTTTTCATGGCATACCTGATGACACGGAGCCTACATTATTTCTATGCTTTGTAAATTGTCATCCTCCTTGCCAAGTTTGGATCAGCCTTCCACATTGGATCCTTTGTGTTTCCAATGTCATGAAATTTCCCCAGAGTTTTGTTAGTCTGAAATTTCCTGGCTGTGTCACTTCATCTGGGACTTCTTCAGAGTTTACTTCACACACTTTCCTCCTTCCTGCATCTCTGGGAGATGGGGGGATGTGAGCCTGAGAGGAACAGAAGTCATGGAGAGAGGGGTCGCCCTTGACTGGTTCAAGATCACACGCAGGAAAATGGAGGGAGAAGGGTCTGGATTTACATGCCTTTTATCCACAGGAGGTGCCTCACCACATTGTCTCACTGTGCAGGTTGGCTCCATTGAAGGAGAAAGGGTGCAGATCAGCAAGTCACTGGAACAGCAGGAGGGAAGCATTCCTACCAGTATTAGTGTGGTGTATCTGATGAAAACTGTTTTTTTCATTCTGGGCAGAAACTCACAGGATCCTGGTGATCAGCAGTCAGTTGGACCAGGGAATTGGGAGGAGTTTCTTCTCTTTGAGCTGGGATCCCCGATACTTTCAATTCTAATCCGACACAACATAGGGTTCCTTCTAGCCTTCCCCCTTTCTATATTTATATTTCTCTTCTCTAACATTGAGAACCCTAGCTTCCAGCATCATCAATATATTTACTCATTTGCTCAATCCTACAATACACAGAAAGTATTTTTAGAATTTCAACACCCGTACCACTGTGAAAAACAACTGTAGTAAGGTATAGCTTGAGATTTGTTTGCCCTTTTTATGTCTTTAGATGAGGATATACAAGGTACTGTATTCAAATGTTACATGGTCTAGTTCATTTTGTCATTCAACATGGTTATATTATTCATGTTATTTCAAATATAGTTTGTTTCCCTTTATATTAAATTTTAGGTTTTTTCCCATCTATACTGACTTAATTTTATGCATTTAAATGTAATATGTTAGCATGATTCCAAAAGTTAAAATATAAAAAGGCATACACAGATAAAATTTTAAACCTACAGGAAATGGATAATTTTCTAGGGAAACACAGTTTACCAAAATCGACCCCATTTGAGCTTAACAGATCAATTTCCATAAAAGAAATAAAGTTATTAAGGAACTACCCCCTAAAAAAGCATCAGGCCCAGATGGTTTCACAGGGGAATTCTACCAAACTGTTAGAAACCAGTTAATCCCAATGCCACATAAATTGTTACAAAGAACAGAAAATGAAGAGAAACTTCCACATTATTTTTCTAAAGCAATTATAACATTGATAACACAAAAAGAAAAGCATAGACCATTTTCAATCATAAATATCAATGCAAAAATCCTAAATAAAATATGAACAAACAAATCCAGAACTAAATTAAGAAAATAAGATAGCATAACTGTGTAAGTAAGTTTCCTTCTTGGAATGCGAGGATGGTTTGTTATAGGTAATGTATTAATATAATACAACGTATTAATAGATCTGAGGAGAAAGTCATATGATCATTTCCATAGATATTTTAAAAGCCTTTAACAAAGTTCAGCACCCATTATGATAAAATCATTCAAAAACAGAAATCAACTCATGCCTTCTTAACATAATCAAATTTGTATACCTCAATCCAAAAGTTATTATCAACTTAATAGGACAACATTGAAAGCATTTCCACTAAGGTGAGGAACAAAGCAAGGTGCCCACTCTCTCCATTCCTTTTCAACATTGTACAATACTTAGAGGTATTAGACCAATGCAGTTAGACTAGGCAAAGCAATTATAGATGCAAGAATGGGTAAAGGGGATGTAAAAATATCTCTATTAATAGATGATATGATAGTATAGCTGGAAATCCCCCAGAGAACCAATAACAAATTCAAACAATAAAATAACTTAATAACATAGCAGAATATAAAGTCAACATACAGAAATCAGTAGTTTTCATATACACAAACAACCAGATAGAAGAGAAAACCCCATTTAAGGTAACAACAAAAAAGATGATAAAATATTTCAGGATAAATTTAGCAAGGGGTGTGCAAACTTATATGAGGAAAAGTTTAAAACACTCCTGAAAGACTCAAAGGTAGACTTACACAACTGGAAAGGCATTCCTTATTTGTGGATAGGATTAATTAACATCATAAAGATGTCAGTTCCCCTTCTTAGGTCTCTATTTTTAATTTATAAATATAATGTGATCCTCCAAAATATACCTATAAGCTGTTATCTGGAGCTGGACAAGTTGATAGTAGAGTTCATATGGAAAAGAAAACATGCAAGAATAGCCAGGAAAACCCTGAAAAAGAAGAGCTATGAGAGGGGACTAGCCCTACCAGCCTACAAGGAGTTTAATGCATTTGCCAGCAAACATTTTATGAAGCTTTTCTAATTTAAACAATATGATGCTGACACATGAATAGATAGACTAACAGACTAAAAGAAGAAAAATTAAAAACCCAGATTTAGATCCATGTACATACGGAAATTTAGTAGATGATAAAAGTGGCAAGCTTTGTTTTTGACATTTAAGTTCTTCATCCATCTGAAGTTGATTTTCTTTGTTTCTTTTTAGCATTCTTACAAACATCTTTATTACATGTTTTCTTTAACGCTTCTCTACATGCATTACAGAGGGGTCATCACATCCATTCACTTACATTACACTGTTCTCAATGTAGCAATCAAGTAGCACTCTTCCAAACATCTTTATTACATGTGTTCCTTGAAATTGATTTTCACATACAGTGTGAGATAGGTAGGGATCCAGTTTCATCTTTTTCCTTATAGGCAACACTTTTTTCCCCACTGATCTGGTATGCCACCTCCGTCATATCCTAAAATCCTATATATGTGTGGGGCAAGTTCAGGACTCTCTGTTCTACTCCGTCGGTCACTTTCTCTATACCTGTTCCAGTGCAGTACTGTCTTAATAACTATATTTTCTCATTAATTCCTGATATCTAGTAGGGCAGACGCACCTCCTGGCTGTCTGTAGCTGTGCAGAGGCTATTTTTGTCAAGGGACAGAAAGAACAGGACTTCAGAGGCCAGGAAGAAGACAAAGTTAATGGTGGGTAATGGTGGCGAGTGGTGGCAGAAGCATTAGACTTCCCACAGGCCAGCTTGCCTCCCCTGTTTCCTCTTTTGTCCCCAACCCCACTGTGCAGCATGGAGGGGCAAAAGCTAGGCCTGGATTTGTGGGAGCAGTCTTGCGCCACCCCGTACTTTGAAGCTGGAAGACACATATCAGGACTCTGGCCCCCCTACCCCATCTACTCCCATCCAGTTTGGAGACCACCAGGAATCCTCAGGGATACTCATCTCAATGTGTCTAAATAGTCACCAGTCAGGGGTGGGGCACAGGGAAGATCTTGTGAAGCACAGTTTGACTTCTTTTCACCCCGACTTTCCTAGCCTGGTGATCTACTTACATCAACTTGGTCATGCAGACCTAGAGGGTGGGGTGCTATGGGAATAAGGACTTCCCTTCCCTTGCTACCTACACTCCAGGTGATTTGTGGCTCAGCAAATATTTGCAGAGGGTTCATGATGTGACGGGTGGAGTTCAACACCAAGGTCTCTCTGGATCCAGTCCCCTCTCTGGGCCCAGGATTCATGGTCCCTGTGCTATGAGGAAAGAGAGGGTGCCTTGGGGTGAGAATCAACAGGGTCAGGGATGTGGGGATTGTGTGAAAAGAGAGAGAGCAGGAGTGAGGGAGCAATTGAAGTAAAGAGCGAGGGAGATATGTCAAGAGGGTGGGGGTTTCTTTTTCTTTCCTTTCTTTTTTTTAACTTATTATTTTGTTATTGAAGTATAGTTGACTTACAATATTATATTAGTTTCAGGTGTGGAACATAGTGATTCACAATTTTTATTGATTATACTCCATTTACAGTTATTATAAAATATTGGCTATATTCTCTGTGCTGTACAGTATATTCTTGTAGCTTATGGGGTTTTGTTTTGAGGGGCCAATTTCATTGAGGTGTAACAAGTTCGGAAAAGGGGACATATCATAAGTGTACAGCTCATTGAATTTTCACAAAGTGAACACACTCCTGTCTTCTGCACCCAGATCAAGAAACACAACACAAACCAGATAGATCCCTAGCACAGTTAGAAGCTGGTGGTCTTTGGGAGGCTTGAGGGGGTGGTGGGGGGAGGTGGATGGGCTTAGATTTGTTTGTGATGTTGAAGGAGGTGAAGCGTCCCCAGCCCACTGTGGCTGAAGAGAAGTCTGGGTCCAAGGCCAGAGGCTGTTGTACAGGAAGATTCAATAGCAGATATCAGGTCACCGGGGAAGGCAGCCAAGTTCATGGCTTCATGTTCTTCTTGCCGGTGCTCAGATAAACAGAGGTCCCTCCATGGACACTGTGCAAGGTTGGGACTCAGGTATGTGGCTTTGCGGGGGTGGCAGGGAGGCACCTGGGGGTGGTTGGGCAGGGCACTCCTCCACTCACTTCTCCTCATAGCTTCTGCTCCTGGAAGAGAAGGGCCACAGACGCTAAGGATAGGCAGGAGAGCCAGGGACCCATGAAAGGGAATAGCAAACAGCGAGGAAACAAAGAGGAGTGGGGAGCAGAGAGGAAAGAAGAGAGCGAGAAGAGGGCGCAGCAGCGGGGGGAGGGATAGAACACAGAGAAGGAGCAGGGGAAGGAGATCAGGAGAGAAAGTAGGGACCAGCAAACAGGAACAGGGAGCAGAAAGAACAGAGTGGAGCTGTGGCTGCAGGCATACCTGAGGGGCACACTCAAGGCCCCAGGCATCCTTACCTGTAGATATTCAAGATACCTTCCTGATATACTCCTCTCCGAGCCCCTTCCAAGGCTACACAACTCAGTGCAGGTTCCCAACCCTCAAAGAGCCTAGAGGGGATGGATGCCATATCCTGATGGTCAGTAAAGTGTGACCAGATGTCATTTGGCTGGGACAGATTGTGGTCCCCAGGTGGTCAGTCCCAAAGATCCAGGGCATTATGGGTCAGGGACAGAATTTGCTGTGGTTGGCTGAAATCAGGAGCACAGTATCCTGAGGTTGGGAGTATTTGGTGGAAGAATGCCCCAGGGAGGGGCACTTTGTTCCAGGGCTGGGACAGAGCCAGAAGTCTGAGGATGAGGAGTCCACGCAGGGTGGGGACAGGCTGGCTGACCTGAGATAGAAGAAAACTTCTCCCCATGGATGTCACCAGCACTGTTCTTGGTGGGTGTGTAGATAGATACAACCACATTGCTCTTTATATTTGGGTACTTTCATGACCCAGAGTTTCAGGACCCCTTTCAGAATGTTGATTGCCTGTGAGGGGGGGAAAGAGAGAGGGACACTGGGACTGAGGAGCATTTATGGGGTGAGGGGCTGGGCCTTAGTATCGCATCATTAGCTTTTGGATCTCAAAGACCCACCCTATTCCCTCAGTCAGAACAAGGTAGGGGCTTGTATTTTGGTTGGGAGGTGGGTACAGGGAAGAGGTGAGCAGGGAGCCCTGGTTACTTGAACTCATAATGCCTCATGGTCTCAGTGAGAAGACCCAGGAATTAAGCCACAAGGACTAAGCGTGGGAGAAATGTGTCAGGGGACCCCTTGGGGTTCAAACATTCAAGATTTTCCCTGTCCCCAAGACTCTTGGGAAAAAAGGGTTTGCAGAGCAGCTACCATCCAGGTTCAACCACCTCAAGGGGCTTTATCCACCCTTCTGGAACCTCACTGTGAGTCCCTGCGTCGGAGGCTTCTCTGAGGTCTACCCAGACTTACCCACGTCTGAGTTACAATAAACAGTATGAGGGCCAGCCCAAGGGTGGTCAGGGACAGAGCCAGGAGCAAAGCAGGGACCAGCAGGAAGTCGGAACTCATGGCAAGGACCTGGAGACACAGTGGGGGTGGGGGGAGTTGAAGCATGACTTTTCCCTGGCCCAGCTCACCCCCAATCAAGAGAAGATTCAGGGAACATTTAATTAACACTACTACTTTCCAGGGGCCTGGGGTCAGGGGAGGCCCCCACGGTGTGGTGGGGGGGAAAGGACACTGAGACTGGGCCTCTGGTACCAGTGGCCCCATGTCCATTCATCAGAGCTGTAGCTCTCCACAGAGGTTCAGCAGGAGGCCCAAGCTCAGTGGTGGATAAATAGTCAACAACAGGGAGGTGCGGCCTGGGCATTCCTGCCCATTTGAACCCTCTATTTTACTCTTATAAGAGATCATGTCTTCAGCCTTCTATTGGAGTGGGGATTGGTATTTGGGGTGTGTCTGGTGTTCTCACAGCTTCTCATGCAGACTTTCAACTAATCTCTTTTTTAAACTCCACCTTCACCCCTACATCCAGAGAGAACTTGTGCCCTAATCATTTCCTTTGGTGGGCGCTCTACAGTATAACTGGGGTTGGTCCTCAGATTTCACCACTACTGGCATAGGAAGTGTCCAAGGCTGGAGAGTGAGACGTAGGTGTCGGTATTGAAAAAAAGGAAGGGTTGTTCGTGTAGAAATCTACCTCTTCATCTGTCATTGGGGGGTGTGGAGAGATGTTTCAACATACAGGGTAATATATTGGGAGCTGTTCCAGCAGGGAGATTTTCCAACTAGAGATATCTAAGGATGGGGAAATGTGTCAATGGGGGGAGTCAATCAAGAGGAGCTATATGGATGGATGGGGTTTTACGAATGGAAAGGTTTTAAAGTGGGCTTATCAATGAGGTACATATCAATGGTGGGTATTTCTGAATAGGAAGATTGACAATGAGAGCATTTTGATGGGCATGTCTGAATGGGAAGATATGCCAGTAGAATACATGGGAAGATTTGTCAATAGAAGTTGTCAATGAGAATTATGTCATAGAAAGGTATTTATGAATAGAGAGATTTGTCAACTGAGTGGTCATAGGAGATATGCCAATGGATTAGGTAATTATGAAGAGAGATATTTGTCACCGGGGTCCATGAGTGGGTGATAGATTACTGCTGGGTATTTGTGAATGGGGATATTTGTCAATGGAAGGGGTCTTCAATGGAGATATGTCAATGGGATATTTATGAATAAAGAGGGTAGCTCAACAGAGGTATTTGTTAGTGGGGTATTTGTGAAAGAGGTATTTGTACAATGAAGAGAGGGGACTTTTCAAAGGAAACATTTACCAAGGGCTTAGAGATTTGTCACCTGTAGTTTTGGCAACAATAGAGATTTATAAATGTGGTGATTTGTCCACAGTGAGGATTTTATAGTGGGGAACGTTATCACTGGGGAAGGGGTTGTCCTCAGAAGTCTTTTTAAATGTTGGTATTTTTAAGTGGGGTGAGTTGCACACTGGGAAGCAGTGTAAAAGTTTCATAGTAATAAGAAAAAACAAATGAGCATATTAAATATTTGTAACATCTGTGGGGGAGATTATCAGGATCACGAGTTAAACTAAGGTTTCCAGGGTGCATTCAATTATTACTACTGATATTATACATTATTTCCAATATTGTAAATTATCATTCCTGACATTTAATGTGATTTTCAATATTGTAAATAATCATTAGTGAGAAGAATGATCACTACTAAAGTTACACATTAAATTACATTTATCTTACTACTACTAACTAATACTTGTAAGTGCTATGTGCCTAACACAGTTCCAGGCACTTTACACATAAAGTTACATTGTCCCTAGGAGTTAGGCATTCGTTTTATACCAACTTTACAGATATGGAAACTGAGGCATAGAGGTAATATGATCTCCCCAAGGTCTCAGAGCTAGTACATGGAAGGGGCAGGATTTGACTGCAAATGACCTGGCTCTAGTGTTTAGGCTCTTAACCACTACACTACACTGTCAGTCTAGAAATTAAAATCACTGTTAGTAATCTTACACAGGAAGTTATTGTTATGAGAGTTTCATGTGTTTTGACCCCCCCCGCAAATACCCAATGAATGAATGCACCCATTAATCATCCTCCAACCCTAGCACAGACCTCGGAAGGATTCTGGGTAGGGACTGTGAGACCCATTTTTCAGGGAGAAGTACTGAAGGTTGGGTGAGGGTAGGGCCAGCCCCCAGGCTACCCATGGAGCTGGACCCCATGCCACACCCCCTCAGCATTGGTCCCAGGGTGCTCCCACCAGGTCGTCTGACATAGGTTTGTTCCCAGACACACTACACAGGGACACTGCCTGCTGAGTGGTAGTTCTTTATTGCATTGTCTTGGAGAAAGAAAGGCGGGAGTGGGAATGGGGGTGAACACTGTGCAGGCTTCAGCTTCTGCTGGGGGCAGGATTCAGGCCATCTGGAGCCGCAAGGACTGCCAGGTGCACAACCCTGGCTCCCGGGGCAGGCAGGCAAGGTGGCGGCTCTGGAAGCCCTTGTCAGAGCCTGTGAGGAGCTGGTCCGTCCACAAGCAATGAGTGTCACTCTGCAGTTTGCAGGGGATGGATGAACAGGGAAACACCTGGAGGAGGGGAGGGAGACACATCTCTGAGGGCTTCTCCTCCTGCCCCTACCTCCCCTCCAGAGGATAACTTTCTGCTCCTCAGATTTTAACTTGGAGCTGCTGGGGAGACCTGGTGTCACCCCACCTTGGGTACAGACTCAAGAACACTCCCTCCCATTGTGGGGAACAGTCATTGGGCTTGAGGAGGTGACAGCAATCCAGGGAAATGATCAGCTTCCCGGAATGGTGTTGGGGGAACAGTCAGGCAGGTCTCCTGGGAACCTGTCCCATTGGATAGGGAACAGCTGGCAGTAGCAGGGAACAATCGGTGGGCAGGAAACTTAAGCATAAGGAGACGTGGGGCTCAGAGATAGTCACTGGGGTCAGAGGACATTCAGGGCCATCAGGGAGCAGTCTTGGAACAGAGTGGCCGAGCAGTCACAAGGGGGAGTCAGAGGGACAGGAAGCAGCCAGAAAGTCCAGGAAACAGCGGATTCCCAGGTATCAGACACAGGGACAAGGAACAAGCAGAATGTCCAGGGGAACAGTCTCAGATTTGAGGGAACAGCAAGAGAGATCAAGGACATCCCTAGGGTTTGGGAAGCAGCCATAGGGACAAGGAATAGTCAGAGGGAACCAAAAACAAGCCATGGTTTGGGGAAGAGCCCAAGGACTGCTCTCCAGGCGGCGGGCAATGTCCAGGCACTCACTGTGCATTCCTCACAGCCAGCAGCATAGGTCTTGGTGAAGCCCCGGCGCTGAGCGGAGCTCAGACTGTTCCAAGGAGCCACGAAACTGCAGGTGGTGATGTACAGGTTCCCGTTCGACAGTTGTCCTGCGTGGGGGGGGGGGGGGGGGGGGGGGGTCAACAGGCAGATTCTGATTGGCTGGGCCAGGGACAGAGTGGCGCCAGATTGGTGTCCCAGGACCACAGACCCCGCTGGGCAAAGCCCCAGCCTTCTGATAGGCTGAAATTGGGGCGGTCCCCATTTCAACTGGGACCATTCCCACAGAGCCTCCCCTCCCTCCCTTGCAGTTGCCAGGCAGCAGCGGAGGGGTGGCGTGGCACAGGGCGATGGGGCGGGGCCTCACCAGCTATGAGAAACTCCTCACTGCGGTTCTGGGACCTGTGGAAGTATCCGCAGACGCTCTCCATGGCGGCGGTGTAGATGAACCGGATGTCAGAGGCATCCCCCAAGGCATTGAACCCTTTGAACATCTGTCAATGGATGAGGGGAAGAATCTTTTACTGACATAATCCTCCCACGCCACATTCTTCCCTGAAGTCGTATAGCACTCTGATATCACAGCTAATTTCCACGCCAAACCAGTGGCCAAAGGCTTTTATTTTGACAGGGAGGGAGATTTTAGGAACTGCTGGGGGAAGGGGCAGGAGGGATACCTTGGTCATCTTGATCTCGTAACGCCGGTATGAGGTGGTCTGGTTGACTTCTGCAGTCCCCACAAACTTGGCCCTGATGACTGCAGGAGAACAGGGGGAAAAAACGAGTAAAAGGGACTGCATGAGCCAATAAGAATAATCACAATGATAATACTAGCAAAGCGCATACTTAAATAGGGATTGCTGAATGCCGGACAGCACCCTAGTGACTTATGCATTTGTTAATTGCTTCATCTGTATGTTGGTGCCTACTGTTAGCCAAGCACTGCTTCAAGCCTTTTTTCACATATTCATCATGTGTTCGTTCACTCAACAAATATTTTGGAGTGCCTGCTCTGTGCCAGGCACTGTTCTTGGTGTCAGGGACATAACAGTGAACAAAACACAGAAATCCGTTCCTTGTGGAGCTCACATTCTAGCCAGGAGAAGAGAGACTAAACACAAGCAAAATAATTAAGTATATAGGAAGTTAGATGGTATTGTGATGGGGAACTTCAGAGCTGGGTGAGGGGATCAGGAGTAGTAGGGGACAGGGGCTCAAGTTTTGAACAGGGTGGTCAGGGAAGGCCACCCTGAGAAGGTGACATTTGGATATCCCCATGTGGATACCTGGGGGGATGGGTATACCAGGCAGAGGAAGTAGACAGTACAAAGGCCCTGAGGTGGGATTGGGCCTTGAGTAATCAAGAAAGTGTGAGGGTGGCAGAGCGGCTAAAGCAGAGTCAGTGTGGGGCTGAGTGGAATTGTTCTAGAGGTAGGCACCATTGTGAACCCCACTGGACTGAGAGGGAAACCGAAGCCCAGAGTGTGTGGGTAGGGCAGATACACTCACCGAGGTCAGAGCTGCAGAAGGCCGTCTGTGGGTGGGGTGGGACGCAGGTACAGGCTCGGCTGGGGGCCGTCAGCCACAGCAGCAACAGGATGCCAGAGGCCAGGGGTGCAAAGGGGGCCATGGTGCGTTCTGTGGGGGTGGGGAGGAAGGTTCAGAGGGCCCCCAGCTCAGCCGATCCATGTACCTGGGCAGGCCTCCCACCCCATTCTACCCCCCCACACACACCGGGTTGGGGAGTTTGGGGATTTTAAGGGGCTTGGGGATTTGAGAGCCCAGGGGAGTCTAGGGGGGTAGGGAGTCAGAAGAGTTTAGGAGTTGTGGAGTTTGAGGAATTTAGGGGACTAGGTGAGTGGGGGAGTTATGGGGCTGTAGCGTTTGGGGAATAAGGGGGCTGGTGAGTTTGAGAATTTAAGAGTGTTGAAGAAGTCGGAAAGTGGGGGCTGAGGAATTTGGGCTTTGGGGAGCTGGAGGAGTTTTCGGGGAGGCTGGGAGTTTGGGGGTTGTGCATATTGAGAGGTGGAAGAGGTGGGGGAGTTGAGGGAAGTTGAGGGATTTGGAGGAGGTTGGGGATTTAAGGAGTTGACGGAGTTTGGGGGCTTAAGGGAGTGGGAGTGCCTGAGGGATTTGGGTTCAGAGGAAGCTTTGAGTTTAGAGATTTGGGAGGCTGGGGATTGGGAGGCTGGGGGAGTTTAGGGAGCATCAGGGGTTTGGGTTGTTGGGGGACAGGGAGAGAATTTAGAGGAGTTGGCAGCTTGGGAGGCATCTGATGTTAGGGGCTCATGGCTTTCGGGGAGCTGAGGATAGATGTCAAGGGTTCAAAGGAATTTGGAGTGTCGGGATTGGAGGAGCAGTTCCAGCCCCCCACCCTCTTCCCCTGGACCAGCCTAGGCTCCCGGTACCCGCTGGCCAGGCTGAGCAGCCGAGTATCATCAGTCAGGAAAGCTCCAGCCCAGTTCCAGGCCCTGCGGGCCGCCCAAGCCCCTGCCTACCTCTGGTGTAGCCTCTCTGGGCGCTGGGTCTTCGGCGATGGCGGCAGGGCCGGAGCAGCGGAGGATAAATATCCAAGCGAGGGGCGGGGTGGCAGCTGGTAGGAAACCACAGGCCTCCAGGCTTCCTGGATGCATTACTCATCCGCCCACCATCCGTGTAGGCCAAGGGGCGGGCCCTGGGCTGCCGAAAAGGAGATGCACCCTCCTCCTCTCCCTCCCCCTGAGCCTCGCCCTGACCATCCCCCTCCCCCATCTCCACGTCAGGCACCAGTCCCTCCAGGCGGTCTCACGGAGGGCTTACAGGCCGGATTCCACCCAGTGCAATTCCCTAAAGTCTCCAAAATCTATCCGATCACCCACATTCCCGAAAATCCCCATGGCTAAAGCCCAAATTAGTTCATTCCTTCAATAAGAATTTCTTGTGCACCTACTGTTTTGGGGGGGCGGTGAGCAGCAGAGAGCAAACAAGTAGAAGCAGTGAAGGGAGATAGGGCAGGTGAATGGAGGAAGGATACAAGGTAGGGAAACTGAGGCACGGAGAGGTTAAGTGATTTATCCAAGGTCACAGTTAATAAGTGGCAGAACTGGGATTGGAATTCAGGAGGCCTGGATGGAGCCAGAGCCTGGGTCTTACCCCTTCTCAAAAAAAAAAAAACCACACACACAGGCAAATAGTCAGCATTTATATAGCACCAACTGTGTACCGGGCGACACTCGGCATAATTTATCTCACTTAAAGCTTACGATAAGCCTCTGAGATGGTTATCGGTATTATTCCCATTTCCCAGACGAGGCATAGAGGAATTGAAGAACTTTCCCAGGACCACAGGGCATGGCTGGGATTTGAACCTAGGCTAACTGGCACCAGGATCTTAACCCAGGCTGGGCACAGTCCTGGCAAGCGGGGAGGTTGCTGGTGAATGAATGAGCATTGGGGTGGGGGAGTTGGATGGTGGTGAAAGAAGCCAGTGAGTCAGTAGAAAACTGATCCCGTCCCATCCTGCCCTGCCCCTTCCCCACCAACCCTCCCACGCCCCTGGTAGGGGTCAGCGTGAGGCAATCTCTGTCCACCAACTTCCAGATGCTGCCTGAATCTTCCCTGGGGTCCTGGGAAAGGGCTCTGAGGGCCGATTAACATCCTTGGTTAGGTCAGGGAGGACAGGCCAATAATAATAATGACGATGGTAGTGATGATAGGAGCCACTTATGGAGCGCTTACTGTGTACTGTGCCCTGAAGCCTTTGTGTAGTTCTCTCATCCAATCCCCATTACCCCCTTGCTAATTAAGCTTGATTAACTCAGAGTGGTTAGCACAACCATCACCACCAACACTACCACCACAACAGAAACTACTGCCAGCACTATGAAGTGCTTACTATTACTATGCATCAAACACAGCTCTAAAATCTTGGGAAGTACTTTATCTGTCAGTCAATCCCGATTACCTCCTTGTTAATTAATATTGGCTAACCTAGGGATATTAAACCAATAATAATAATAGTACCCAACACCTTTTGAGGATGGAGGCTTCCTGTGTGCCAGATACTGTGCTAAGCATTTTGCCCAAAATAACTAATGTGTTCCTCACAACATCTGTGCGTTAGAGACTGTTCACGTTCTCATTATACCAGTGAGGAAAATGAGATACACAAAGGGGTCAAGTGATCTGCCCAGGAAGGAGAGTGACTCTTTTGGGGGGGCGGGCAGGACCAGGTAAGGGGGAAGAGAAGTAAACCAGGAATCTGGAGAAGCTGATTGTGAAAGTGGGGAATGAGAGTGAATGAGACGGGGGCTAAGTTGCTGGTGGGTGCAAAGGGGAAGTCCTGCTGCAGCATCATGACTTTGAAACCTGAGTCAGCACGGAGTTTTGCCCACTGTCTACATGTGAGGGGTTGTGTGGACCCGGGTTATTGTGCAGGTTCTGAAACTGGTGGGGTTTCATGGATGGGTGTCCAGCTGTATGGCCACCTGGCGAGCTGGATGGGTGTGGGGGGCGTGGGGTCCAGCTGGGTGTGCACAGCAGACACCTGGCAGTCCCCACACACACCAAGTGCTTGGGCCTGATTGTACCCTTTATACAGATCAGGAAACTGAGGCCCAGAGAGGGTTAAGTGACCTGCCTGGGGTTGAACATGGCCTTAGAAAGAGGAGAGGCCAAGATTCAAACCTCGGGTTGGCCAGGGGATCCCAGTATTCAGAGCTCCCTGCATGCACACATGTGTGGGCACATACATATACACAGTGTTGTGTTCAGGCTCAGGTCCAGAGAAAACAAGGAAGGTTTGTGAAAAGAGCCTAAAAACCTTGGGGCAGGGGGCAGTGTGCATGTGTGCTTGCACACAGTTTCCTGCTGTGTCTCTGCCTCTGAGGGTTGCGTGTGTGCCTTTAGGTGGTGTGTGCCCCTCTGTGGTGTGTGTGTGTGTGTGTGTGTGTGTGTGTGTACTTGAGTGTACCTGAGCCCAGTATGGTTTTTTTGTTAGTGTTTTTTTTTAATTGTATTATTTATTTATTATTTTTCGCTGCATTGGGTCTTCGCTGCTGCACGCGGGCTTTCTCTAGTTGCGGCGAGTGGGGGCTACACTTCGTTGCGGTGCATGGGACTTCTCATTGTGGTAGCTTCTCTTGTTGCGGAGCATGGGCTCTAGGCGCACGGGCTTCAGTAGTTGTGGACGCAGGCTCAGTAGTTGTGGCACACGGGCTCAGTAGTTGTGGCACGTGGGCTCAGTAGTTGTGGCGCACGGGGCTTAGTTGCTCCGCGGCAATGTGGGATCTTCCCGGAACAGGGCTTGAACCCGTGTCCCCTGCATTGGCAGGCGGATGACTAACCACTGCGGCACCGGGGAAGTCCCAAACCCAGTATGTTTTGTGCTGCTTCTGGAGTTGTGCCTGCCCCTGTAAAACAGGTCTGGGTTGCGAATGGAATTGAGGATGTGCTGTCACCTCTGTGAGCTGTGTATGTGCCTGTGTTACGTCATCTGCCATTTCAGCCTGGTTTCCCTGGAATGCTAATCAGAGCATCCCGGTAACAACTCAGTGCCTCTCAGCGCCCCATCCTGACGCCAGTCATTTGGGAAATGAGGAAGGTGGGGGGGGGCGTGCAGAGGGAGGGTGAGGCCTGAAGGCCAATTGGTCATCCTGACCCTGCGGGCTTCCTGTGCCTGTCGGGAACTGGGAACCGCCACCGCCCCCAGCAGCCCCTCTGGGGATGCCATCCTCTACCCTGTCACCCCTGTCCGCACAGAGGAGAGAGGGTGAAGCCCTGCATGTTCATCCGTGTATGGTGGCGCTGGGGTCGGCCAACTAGGTCCCCTCTACTCCACCCAGGGTTGGGGGAGACTTGAGGTATCCCCATGCCTGAATGTGAGTGTGTGTGCATGTACACACCCCAGGGTGTTGTCCATGTAATTAGGAGGCTGTGGGTGTCTCTGGTCGTGTGCATGCCTCTCCATCTGTATATATGGCAAGGCACGTTTTTTGTGTGTGCGTCCCTACATACACTTTGCGTGTGCCCAGGAGTATGAGTCTCTGTGTTGTGGGTCTCGGTGGTTTTGTGAATACCCAGAAGTGTGAATACCTGGAAGTGTGTATACCTGTCCATGTGGTGTGGGGCCTTCTGTTTGTTGTGTGTATGCCTAGGAGCATTGCGTGTGTATCTGTCAGTGCTGAATATGTGCCCATTTCTGTTGTGTGTGCCTGTCAGAGTTGTGTGTGCCTCTGCATTCTGTGGCTATGCCTCTGAGGGTTGTTCGTCTCTGTGTTGCGTGGATAACCTTCGTGTTGTGTGTCCCTCTGTTACGTGGATTTGGGTGAGAGGAGGAGGGCTGTGTGTATGTCTCTGCCCAAAAGTGTTGATTGTGTGTCTACGAGTGTTGAGTGTGTGCTGCTGGGCTGGATGGCTGGCTGTGAGGGTCTCCGTGCAGCCACACAGCAAGGCATGCTCCGGAACCGGTGTTGGTGGTGGATCTTTCCATCGCGTGGGTCTCAGCATGTGTGGGAAGCTCTGGGTTTGGCTGTGCAGATCTGAGTTCTGAGGGTTTGTGTGTCTCTGGGTTGTGTATGCGTGTGGAGGAGACACACACAAGGCCTGGCTGAGGGGTCCAGTTGCTACATGCTCGCCACTACACCCCCACGCACGCACATGCACACACTCACTTCTCTGTCATCCATTCACTGTAAAAACAAACTTTCCCTTTTCTGGAAAAGTCCCCCACCCCTATCCCACGCCTCTGCCCAGGAAAGCAGAGGCGGGAAGTCTGGGACTTGTGGGTGGTGGAGGGAAGGATAGGCAGGCAGGGCTCTGGGTTCAATTCTGGGCTCCGGGGTATTGTGTGACCCCCAGCTGGTGGCTGGCTGTCTCTGACCCACCTCTTCTGGGAAAATCGCTCTCAGTGTGGCTCCCACTGGATGGGCTCCCCTCAGCACCACCCCCAGCCATGGCTGTCAGCCCTCCTGCCCTGACCATGCTCTCCCTTTCCACCCTACCAGCTCAGCAGCACAACGTACCCTGTGGTTGTGAAGATGGGGCACGCACACTCTGGGATGGGTAAGGTAAGTCCCCGGGTGGGCTTTGTACGTGCGTGCTTGTAAATGATGCATGCTCCTGGCATCGTGCGGATATAAGTACAGGCATACCTCGTTTTATAGCACTTCGCTTTATTGCGCTTCACAGATACTACATTTTTTTTTTTTTACAAATTGAAGGTTCGTGACAACCCTGCGTTGTCAGATGATGGTTAGCATCTTTTAGCAATAAAGTATTTTTAAATTAAGGTATGGACATTGTTTTTCTTAGACACTTAGATGTATTGCACACTTAACAGATTACAGTATAAACATAACTTTTATACGCACTGGGAAACCAAAAAATTTGTGTGACTTGCTTTATTGTGACCTTCGCTTTATTGCGGTGGTCTGGAACTGAACCCACAGTATCTCCGAGAAGGTATGCCTGTTAGAAGTATATTGTGTATTCAGTGCACACAATAATTCTGTATAATTGTGTGTCCTTTATCTATTTGTATTTTTCCTCATATTCTTACATTTTGGTGGCCCAATTTTCTATCATGTGTTCAGCCAGTTTTGTGTGTCCTGTTATTTTGTTAGTGTATCCAGCACTGTGTCTGTATATAGGCAGGCCTCTGTGTTGAATACACACTACATCATCTTTTACATTCAAGGGTCTTGGGGTCCTGTATGCTGTCCATCCGATTTTGTCTGTATGTCCATAGAAAAAAGACGTAATTTGTATGTTTGAGTGTGTCCATGCTTCCGTATGTTTATATATTGTGTGTACAATTGATTTTGTATGGGTGCCCACATGCATATACTGTATATACACACAATTTTTCCCACAGCTTTATTGAGATATAATTCACATACCATACAACTTAACCATTTAAAGTAACAAGTCTAAAAATCGGGTTTTGTGTGTTCACAGAGTTGTAGACACCCAATTTGGTGTCTGTGTGTACATGTAAAAACCAGGAGACCCAGAATTAATGCATGCTTGAGTGCCTTGGGGTATCCACCGAATTTCTGTGCACTCACCTCACCTGTGTCATTTGCCCTAAGGCACCCCGACTGCCGCCCCCTCCTGACCGGGCCCTGCTCCCCACCCCACTCCCACAGGTCAAGGTGGACAACCAGCACGACTTCCAGGACATCGCAAGTGTCGTGGCACTGACCAAGACATATGCCACTGCCGAGCCCTTCATTGATGCCAAATACGATGTGCGCGTCCAGAAGATTGGGCAGAACTACAAGGCCTACATGTGCGTAAGGAGACCAAGGCCTGGGTAGGGGTCCCCTGCCCTGCCTTGTGCAGCCCAGGTCCCCCAAGCCTCTCTCCTGTCTCCTCTTACTCTCCAGGAGGACGTCAGTGTCAGGAAACTGGAAGACCAACACCGGCTCTGCGATGCTTGAGCAGATTGCCATGTCTGACAGGTGGGCGGCCTGAGCTCGGGGGTGGGGGGTAGAAGTGTGGCCGCCCAGACCAGGCACTGACGGGCTGCCTTGCCTCGTGTCTTGGCAGGTACAAGCTGTGGGTGGACACGTGCTCAGAGATCTTTGGGGGACTGGACATCTGCGCAGTGGAAGCACTGCATGGCAAGGACGGAAGGGATCACATCATTGAGGTAGGAGCACTCCAGAATTTCGTGGGGGCACAGAGGGGGGAGCAGGTGCAGGGCAGCAACACTGTGAAGCACGCCAGGGCCTAGAAGGCCCTCAGCGAATGGCAAAATGTAAAACTGTAAAGTGCCTTGTGAACCAGGACATCCCTGGCAAATGGCAAAATACTTACTAAATTCTAAACTGCTCTGTGAACTTGGACATCTTTAGTGAAGGGCAAAACACTTGTTAAGCTATAACGTCCTCTGTGAACTGAGACACTCTGGTGAATGACCAAGCACTTAGTAATCTTCAAAGTGTTCTGTGAATTTGTACTTGGCCAACAGCAAAGTACTTTGTAAGCTATAAAGAACTTTATAGAGAGTGGCGGTTGATACTAAAGCATTCTGTAAACTGTAAAGTACCTTAGGAAGGTACTGCTTGGTGAACAGCAAAGTACTTTATAAAATTATTTTAAAGAGGAGCTCTGTAAACTGGGAAATCCTCGTTATTGAAGCAAAGCGCTTTCAAAATTCTAAAGCTCTTTATAAGCAGCAGTGTCCCCGGTAAACAGTAAAGCAATTTGCAAACTGTAAAATACCTTAAAACTTCTGAGTGCATGGTAAATGGTAGCACTTTATACATGGTAAAGCATCTTGTAAACAGTGGTGCCCTTTGCAAAGCACTTTCCAAAGTCTAAACACACCATATATGTAACAGTCCTTTGTAAAGGGCAAGGAGCTTTGTAAACTGTAAAGTACCATGTAAACCACAGAGTTCTTTGTAAAACACAGAGCACCTAGCAAACTATAAAGCAGGGACTGCCAAACGTTTTCTGTCGAGGCCAGACGGTGCGTATTTTAGGCTTTGTGGGCCATACAGTCTCTACTGCAGCTCCTCAATCTGCAAGAGCAGCCAGACAATATGGCAGGAAAGTAAGGGTGGCTGTGTTCCCATGAAACTTGGTTTATGGACAATGAAATTTAAATTTCATATAATTTTCACGTCATGAAATCTTTTGATTTTTTTTCAATCATTAAAAAATGTAAAGCCCATCCTTAGCTCCGGGGCCTGGAGCTGCACAGAAACAGGTGCTGGGCCGGATTTGGCCGGTAGGCCTTCATTAGCTCACCCCTGTTAGTATGTCCTAAGCTGTAAGGTATCTTGTAAAACACAAGCCTTCCCCACGCTGCGTAATAGGTGCTTCTCATACTGAAGCTGGTTTCCTGGGCAGCCGCCAGTCATACCTTTTCCCAACTTACAGCACTTCGTCATCGTCACCCTCCCATGCACTCCCTGCTTCTCTCCTCACTGGATCCCTTCTCCTCCCCCAGGTGGTGGGCTCCTCCATGCCACTCATCGGTGACCACCAGGATGAAGACAAGCAACTCATCGTAGAGCTTGTGGTCAACAAGATGGCCCAGGCCCTGCCCCGGCAGCGGCAGCGGGATGCCTCTCCCGGCAGGGGCTCCCACAGCCAGGTCAGGCCCCTGGCTCTGGCCCTTGGAGGCTAGTGGTGGGCAGGCCAGCCCTTGGTCATACTGTGTCACAGAGCTGATAATCAGAAGGCTAAGGGCATCGCCATGACGCACCCGTGTCGCAGCAGTTACCAACTATTTTTTAAAGTGATAAATAGCTGCTACCGTGACTTCCCTGAGTGCCTCCTGACCCCTCCCCTGGGAATGAGTCCCGCACCCCACAACCTTCCATCCCCTCAGTTCAGCCACAAATGCGGCAACACCCAGCACACAGGGAACCCATGTCATTCTGATTGGCTGATGCTCCACCGGCTGGTAACTATTTTTAACCTCTCCTGCTCCACTCCTCTGCCGCAGACTCCGTCCCCAGGGGCCCTGCCCTTGGGCCGCCAGACCTCCCAGCAGCCCGCGGGGCCCCCAGCTCAGCAACGACCCCCGCCACAGGGTAAGTGAGGGGCCAGCTTCCTCGGCCCTGACCCTGCCGGCAGCCCCCCACCTCTCACTTGCTCGCTCTCACGTGTGCACTTTCTCTCTATCCCTCAGGCGGCCCTCCACAGCCGGGCCCAGGCCCCCAACGCCAGGGACCCCCGTTGCAGCAGCGCCCGACCCCGCAGGGCCAGCAGCACCTTGCGGGCCTTGGACCCCCAGCTGGCAGCCCCCTGCCCCAGCGCCTTCCGAGTCCCACATCAGCGCCCCAGCAGCCTGCGTCCCAGGCCACACCACTGCCCCAGGGTCAAGGCCGCCAATCCCGGCCAGTGGCGGGAGGCCCCGGGGCACCTCCAGCAGCCCGCCCACCCGCCTCTCCCTCTCCCCAGCGCCAGGCAGGCCCCCCACAGGCTACTCGTCAGACATCGGCCTCTGGTCAGGCTCCGCCAAAGGCCTCAGGGGCTCCACCGGGTGGTCAGCAGCGCCAGGGCCCACCCCAGAAGCCCCCAGGCCCTGCCGGCCCCACACGCCAGGCCAGCCAGGCGGGTCCCATGCCCCGCACTGGGCCACCCACCACGCAGCAGCCGCGACCCAGTGGCTCCGGCCCCGCTGGACGTCCCACCAAGCCACAGCTGGCCCAGAAACCCAGCCAGGATGTGCCACCACCTGCCACTGCCGCTGCCGGGGGACCCCCACACCCCCAGCTCAAGTAAGGGGACCCCACAGCAGCCCTCGCCTTGCTGCTCACCGAATGCGCTCCTGCACCTGGAGGGCAGCCCCAGCTCCCAGGCTCCTCAGACCCAGGTCCTGTACACGGCTCCTGAGAGCTCTCTCTCCAGTTCCAGTCTGGGCCAGACCCCTCCCAGTTCACAGAGGCTCCTGCCCTTCATCCCAGAGAAACCCCCTCTGAAGTGCAGAATCCTCCCAGTAGGCCCTGGGAAAGCCCCCCAGCCCAGCTCCTCTCGGCCCACCCCAGGCACCTTGCTGACCCTCCTTCAGTACTTCCCTGCCAAACCCATCCTCCTCGTGCCCCACCTGACTCCCCCCAGCCAAACTCACAAACTCCTCCCGGCCCAATCCACAGTCCTCCTATGTTACTTCACTCTTCCCAGTCGTCCTCATGCTTTTCCTACAGTCTAGGCTCCCTTCTAGCCCATCTCAGTCTCCTCCCAAATCACACCATCCTCTGCCTCTTCTGGTCCATTCCAGACCTCCTCTCTTAGCTCAGAAGTCCGCCCTGCCCCACCCAACTGCTCCCCCTTAGATTTGCCCCTTCCAGCCTGTCCTTGGTCCAAGCACCACCACCCCCTTTTCTGGACTCCTCACCCTTAGACTGGAAACCTCCCTGCCCATCGTCACCTTTATATCAAACTCCTCCCAATCTAGCCTAGAATTATAAGAGAAGATTCAGCCCAGAACTCTTCCCATCAATCCCAGGCTTCTTCACCTTGGATCTAAGTCCTCCCAGCCTGGCCCAGGGCTCCTCCACTCGTCCTGAGAATCCCTCAGGGTCCAGACCCGTGATGGGGGGTGGGAGGGTCACAGGCACAGCCCCAGGACCAGAGGGGCAGGGCTGGGGCCGGGCCTGGGGTAACGTTGTGTTTCTCTCCCCCTCCTCCCTTCCTCTCCCCCCCTTCCTCCCACGCCTCCACCTTGTTTCTCTCTAGCAAATCCCAGTCTCTGACCAATGCCTTCAACCTTCCAGAGCCAGCCCCGCCCAGGCCCAGCCTTAGCCAGGACGAGGTGAAAGCTGAGACCATCCGCAGCCTGAGGAAGTCTTTCGCCAGCCTCTTCTCCGACTGACACCCCACCCTGAGAGCCCCCAAATCCCTGGGCAACCCCTGTCTGGGCCCTGAATCTATTTCTCACTTTTGGAATCTCATCCCTTGAGAAGCCCTCTCCTGGATCGCCAAGATAGATCCCTCTTCTCACTCCTCAGAATGCCCAAGTTCCTGGGGAAACCTCACTCCTGGTCCTAAATCCAGTTCTCATGTTTAGAATTCCCAAGTCCTTTCACAAACTGAGACCTACTTCTCAGTTTTAGAACCTCCAAATCCCTGAAGACCTCCACTCCTGGTGCCCTCAGAGTGCATTTTCCTTTCTGGAAGCTCTCCCAAACACCAGGCAACCCCTCCCGGAGCCCTGAAATTCCTGGAAAACCCCACTCCTGGTACCAGAGCTCTCAAGCACACCTTGTTCCCCATCAAAATTTCCCAAATCCTTAAGAAACCCCTACCTTTGAGACCCTTTCTATGGATCTCCCATCTCTGGAGATCCACCTCTTCAACTGCCCCCACCCAGCTCCCCAAGGATTTCCCTTCACCACCCCCCCAACCAACCCCATGCAACACACTGGGAGCTCCTCCCACTGCTAGGACCCCTCAGTTCCCCAGGGACCCCTGCCCCACTCTCCTGCCTCTTGACAGCTGTCTTAAATATGCAAACTCCACCCATCCTCCCAGAATCCTTTGCACACAGGCCAGTGGTCCCCCACTTCCCCACCTTTGCAGTGATGTCTGTGTCTGTGACTGACGTGGCCTCCTCTCGTGCCGTGCTTGGCATATGTGGTCCTCGTTCATCGTGCCGCCTGTGGTGATGCGTGCAGTGGCGCTGTTTGTGTGGTCCGCACCTCCCCCCAACCTCCAACCCTTGCCTGGACTCACCCTCACCCCTCAGCGGCTCTGAACCCCATGAGAAGAGTCGGGAAGAAAAATAAACAAGCAAAGGCCCAGCAGAATTCTGTGCTTCTTGGTGAAGAAAGAGGGGAGTCCTTGAATGGTGGGAGACAGAGGGGACCCCCCCAAATCCACATGGGGTGCTGGGACCCCAAAATCCAGTGGAAGGCACATCAGGCACAGATTCCAGAGAGGTTCTGAGTGGAATCCCTGCCACAAATCCCAGCCGTTGGAGATGGAGGAGCTCCTGAATTTAGAAGTATCGCCAAAGCCAAGAGGAAACCGAATTATGTGGAGGAGGCAGGGGTCTCGGTCTTCGAGGGTCCCCCAATTCCAGAGGAATTTGAAAAGTACATGGGCACCCCCTCATCTCCCAGGGCAGGGATGGGGGATCCAGAGGCAGTAACGGGGCAGAGACAGAACATTGATTGGTTGGTGGGCAGGGCTCCTTGGCGTGGCAGGTTGAGATTGGCTCCCTGGTGGCTGCGGGTGGGACCTAAGGCACAAGGCGGGCTGCGCTGAGTAGGCAGGCAGGCAACTCATCAGCCTGGGTACGGTGCAAGGAGGGTTCGGAGGCACTCCGCTCAATCTTGGGGAGTGACCGCTGCAGCAGCTCAATCGTGGCCAGGATCTGGGGGCAGGGGCGGGTGAGGAGGGGTGTCCAGAGCCGCGTGGGCACCCCGACACCACCAGACCCCAGCCTAATGGGGAAGCACACACTCACACACATTGTACACCTCGGAGCCTTGAACACAACACAGTTCACATTCACACCTTAGAGTCCTTCTCCTCAGAGGCTCCCTCCCCAGGGTGTCCAGCCCTCCTCCTCGGCCCACCTGGGGGAAGAGGGGCCGCTCCTCCCGCTGGAACTTGAGGCAGTCAGACAGCAGGCGCCTCATGGCCTTGGGGCAGTTGCTGGAGATTTTGCTGAGGTCCGGGGACAGATAGCCACGGCCCACCATAAAGATAATCTGGGAGGGGGGACAGGAATGGGGTGATCTGGGGGTCTGGGCTGGGAAGCCCAGGGAATTCTGGGTCTTGAGGGACCTGGAGGGCTCCTTGTAGGAGAACTGGGGTATTCTGGGTATTGGGGCCCTGAAGATTGTGGGTATCTTGTGGATCTAAAGATTCTGGGTCTCTGAGGACTTAGAAGGATTCTCTGCTTACAAAACAGAAGGATTTAAGCTTGGGGGAAGTCAAGGACTGTAGGTGTCCGGGGCCCAGATGATTATGGGTCCACAGGTTTCTAGGGGGCTTAGGGGCCTAGAAAGTACTGAGTCTGGGGGAAACATGAAGTTCTGGGTCTGGAGGAAGCTAAAGGATTCTAGCTCTCAGTAGTCTGTATTTCTGTAGAGGTCTGGGGCCTACAGGACTATGGGTCCACGTGGTCTGTACGACTGTGAGTGCTCAAGACCCAAAGACTATTGGTACGTGAAGCCTACAAGATCCTGGGTTTCTGAAGGTCTGGGAGATTCCAGGCCTTGAACCTAGAGAAATGTCTGGGGCCTAGAGTACTGTGGATTCAAGGGCCCTGAAGTCTGACAGATACCTAAGGCCTGAATGGTTGTAGGTATCTGTGAGGATTCCAGAAGTACAAAGGGATTGTTTCTGGGAGAAATGGGATTCTGGGCTTTGGGGACTTTGGAGAGTTTGAGTAACCAGGCCAGAGGACTGTGGGTGTCTAGGGATCCAGAGGGCTTCTGGGCTTTTGGGGGCCTAGGGGGATTCTGGGTATAAGGGATTCAGGAGATTCTGGACTTTGAGGACCCAGAGGAGTAGATGTGGGTGAAGGAGGGAATTCTGGGTACGGAAGACCCAGAGGAATCTGGGAATCCTCAGCTCAGAAAACGGGGTTTCTGGGGGAAGTGTGGTGTTCTTGGTCTATGCAAAGGTGGAGATCTGAAGTTTGGAGGCTGAGGGGATCCCTTGGCCTGGGAGATAGCAGGTGTAAGGCATGGGGCTCACCTGGTCACGGCTGCCAATGTGGCTGTAAGGCAGCGAGCCGGTCATGAGCTCATAGAGCACAACCCCATAGGCGTAGACATCCGACTGGAAGCTGTAGGGGTTCGGGTCCTGCATACGGATCACCTCAGCTGCCTTCAATAGGCCGGACCGGGCAGGAGGAATGTGGAGGTCAGCAAATGACTGGCCCATAGGCCCAGGGCCCACCAGCCACACTGGGTGTAACTCAGAGCCACCCACACGGGGTGAAGCATGGGCAGTCCAGACACCCACACCTCGGGGTGCAGGCATCCCCGGCCCCACTCGGCCTCCCACATCCTAGCCCAGCAGCCCACGTCCCTATATGCCCCCAGTCCAGCCTGGCCCAACTCACCATCCATAGCACAGAGCCCGAGGGCTGCTCCAAAGGCTGGGCCCCACTCCACCGCGTCTTCACTGTGGCCAGGCCGAAGTCCCCGATCTTCACCGTGAGCCCCTCGTGTAGGAAGATGTCCGCCAGGGTCAAGGGCCACTACAGGGACTCCCAATAGCCAGGCTTCTCGCTGACTGGGAGGCTCTCGTTGACACCTCCACGCCAGTCATGCCTCTAACCCTGACCAGAAGCCCCGCAATGTCACACAAACTAGCCACAACCTTGACTTGGGTGGGGAGCTCCAATTAATGCCCCCTACACTTGGCCCTCCTGTGACTCCTGACTAGGAAGCTCCTCTAATGGCACCCACACTCACCATGCCTGTGACACTGGTCAGGAGCTCCCTCTAACGCCCTCCACAGCTGCCGCTCCTCAGACCCTGACCAGAGTCCCGAAGAACAGCACCTGAACCAGCCAAAACCCTGACTCCTGACCAAGAGACTCCCATTAAAGGCCCCTCACCAGCCACAGCTCTGGCACCTGGCAAAGGGAAATGCCACATGTGCCCCCAGAAAGCCTCCCACAAGAGCCATCCCTCTAAGCCCTCATCCTGTTTGATGCCCCCCACCCCAGCCCAGCCCTCAGAGAGGGACATGTAGATACTGTTAGACTTGAGATCTCGGTGGATGATGTTCTTGGCATGGAGGTAGCTGTTGGGGTACAAGCAGGTGTCAGACTGTCTGGGGGCTACCTCATCTCCCCACCCCCAGATCCCCCAGCCCCCTCCCTAGTCCCCGGGCCAGGACGCTCACTCCATGCCCTGGGCAGTCTGCCGGGCCACATCAATGAGCTGGACCATGTCGAAGCGTGTGTCGGCCACGTGCAGGTGGTGGTAGAGGCTGGAGCCCTCGCACCACTGTGTGATGATAGCAAATCCCGGCCGGGTCATGAAGCCCATGAACAGCAAGATGTTGACGTGACGTGTCTTCCTGCAGGCAGGGCAGAAGGTATCAGGGCAGGGAGGGTAAACAGCAACTTCCTGAGCATTGGGAATGGCGCTGTTCACTGCTGCCTTCTGCCATCATTCCCACCCTGGCTTTCAGGAGGCTCAGGGCCAGACTATGGCCAGATTCAATGAAGTTGTCAGATATGTTTGCTGGGCTATGATTCCACGCTGGGCGCTTATGTCCTGGGCTTCCTCATCCAAGTCTCCCAACAAAAGCAGGAGGGAGAGATTACCCCTCACCCTCTACTGACCAGGAGTGTCTTAATCATCAATACCTGCCATACCTCTGACCCTGACCATGACCTGAGCCTGTGACCATTTGAGATGAGAAAGTGGAATGCCAACCTTCATCAGTGATATAGCAACATAATATTGATAAATGCTGGGTAAAAATATCAGTGATGTGTGACTATATCCTGTTAACCATGAGAGGCTTAGAGGTAAAGAGCTTGGGATTTGGACTCAAATCAGATCCTAAGTTCCAATCCAGGCTTCCCTGGGTCCTCACTGTACAATCTCAGGGAAGACACTTAACTTCTCTGTGCCTCATTTTCCTCAACTGAAAAACTGTGATAATTCTGTGAGCTACCTGACAGGGGTGTTGGGAGGAATATGTGAGTAAATAACCTGTAAGGTGCTTATTAGAACAGCTGAACACAAGCAAGCACCCTGAAAATATCACTGTCCTTGCTGTTATCGTTACTGGGTACCTAGGTTACCTGACAGAAACTCTGTCCTGTATGAATGGAGCCACCCTCATTTAGAAGAAAACTTTCATTCCTTATAGAAGTATTAACTGCAGTTACCATGGTAACTTACACGCAAAGAACATCGACAACGCTCTGCAATTTTGCTCACAGCGCGTTAGTATCTTCACAGCAGTTAGGTTATAGTTTCAATACGAACACAACGCAAATTCACAGCCCGCTCAAATCACTGCCATTTCATAGAGAGGAGCAGAGACTGAAAATTTCCTTACTGTGGCATCCATTATGAGGATGAGTATTAAAATAGCACAAGGAATTATGATAACGTCAACTCTGCAACATAATTGTGCCCACTTGTCAGAGGGGAAAGCCCACACTGGCAACCCCAGGAGTGGTAGGAACTAGGGTAGCAAAAAGGGAGCGCCAGGGTTTCTTAGCACAAATGAGTTAATATAGTATGAATGATATATTAGGTAGAGCAACCACAATCATTAATCAAACAATGATTAAATTATGGTTCTGATTATAGTTCTAATACTGTTCTTTAAAGTACAGTATTGTTATAATTAATAACAAGAAGGCAACACAATAAACATATACTAATGATGCAGAACAAGCAGACGAGAGGCAAGGACGCCAGGCTGCCTGGCGATGCAGTTAACTCACATTATGCTATCGATGTAAGTACCACAGTAACACTGGTGATACCCATTTCACAGCAGACAACTGAAAAGACCCACATTTTGGAGGCAGAGCCATTAATTAATATCAGTATTTACACAAACACAAACACCAATGTGACCAGAGGTCCTCTAAACATACCCCTTCCCAGAGGGGAAAGGGGCTTCTCTGATAGAGAAGAAACTTACCGTTACGGTTATAACACCACACAAACACAGGGGATGTGCAGGAAGTGCCTTCAGTACGGCCTTTACCCAGAGAGGCACCAAGGCGGTGCCCACCGCCCCTGCCCCCATCCCTGCGCGCGAGCAATCTCACCTGAGCACCTGCATCTCGTTCTTGAAGGCCTGGGCCTGCTCAGCTGTGGGTTGGGCCACCTTGAGCACCTTCACGGCCACATCGCCGTGCCACCGCCCACGAAACACGGTCCCAAACGAGCCCGTCCCGATCCTCTTCAGCAGCTGCACCTCACTGGGTGGCACCTCCCAGTAATAGCCCGAGTCCCGGTACCCCAGATTCTTCTGCGGGCCACAAGGGCGGCATCTCAGGGGCCTGCCCACACCCCTCATCACTCGGCCTGCGGTGCCCCCACCAAAGGTGCCCCCTGGAGCTCACCACTTTCTTCTTGTCATCGGCCAAGGACTTCCGCTCCCGCTGCTCTGATGGGGACTTGGAATGTGGGGACTTCCTCCCCGAGGACATGCTGGCTGGGCTGGGGCTCCCCCGGGGGGTTCCATCGCCACCACCTCTATTCCCGGCAGCTGCAGTTGCGGAGAGGATGTGAGTGGAGCCGGGTGGGGTGGGGTGGGGGACTCAGGGTGCAGGTAGCGGGGGGGCTCACCGTCAGTGTTGAAACTCTGGGCAGGGAGCTGGAAGAAGAGGGCTGGGCGTCAGAGAGAGGACATGGAAGACAACAGGAATGGCCCTCCCCTCTGCCCGGTGCTCCCCTGTGACCTCCCGCCTCGACACCAACCTGGATGAGGCCGGAGTCCATGGGGGCCGTGGTGCTGACCATGTGGACGTTGGGGGTGGATGTGGAGCGGATGCGCTGGAGGGGGGCGTTGGCCGGGGCAGGGAAGGGGAAGTGCTTGGGATCGCGGTGCTGGGTGCAGGAGCTGGCAGGGGAAAGGCTGTGAAATCACTGTCGAGTGAATGAGAAAACCAGTAGAGCTGCCACCACCGCCCACGCCCCGCCCCGTCCTAAGTGTGTGTTTAGCTCACACAGAGTAAACGTCCACTGTCATTACTATTATGCATTTGTTCAAGAAGCATTGACTGAGTGCCTGCCATGTGCCAGATACCATTCTAGGTAGTGGAAATAAAACTGTGGACAAAACAAATAAAGGTTCTACACGCATGCTGATTTGAACTGTACTAAAATTTTAAAATTAAAAAAAACCCAAAGAAACAAAAAACAAATAAAGGTTCTTGCCCTCATGGGGCTGACTGCAGCAGGAAAAAAGAGAAATAAAAAACAAAGAATATTTAATATGTCCAATGGTGACAGGTGCAATAAAGCAAAAACTAAAGCAACATAAGGAGACAGGAAGTGTCCCTGGTGATGTCAGGAAAGGCTTCTCTGAGCAAGTGACATTTGAGCAAAGACTTAAAGGAAGGACAGCAAGCCATGCAGATAGTGGGGGAAGAGCAATATATAATATTGTATAACTATATGTACTATTCAAATATATTATGTATTATATAACATACAGTATGTTATCTATATTAAAATTACAATGCTTTACACATATTATAATAATGTTATACGTCATACATACACATCTGTTATACATGATATATACTAAATATATTATAATGTTACAAAAATATTTAATGGTCCCTTCACTATCCTGAAATGCTATTCATAGATCATTTATTCACATATACCCATAATTAAAAATAACATAATGCTCTAACTTTACTATTTCATACATTACATAAAAATGTTTGATGTTCTACATTATATGAAAATATTATCAACATAACACATAATACAATAGCATAAATATATCATATAAATATTGACGTTATAAAATATAGATATATAAAATGCATATCATATGAACATGATATATTAGAGCAATAATATATTTCAACATTGAAATTGAATTTACGATAAAATAATACGTATTTCAAAGTGGAAAGGCTTGAGCATGGTTATAATGGAAGAATTCACTAAGTAGTCAGATGCATATATATAGATATATATTATAATTAATAAGAACTTATCTTATACCAGATCTTGTTCTAAGCATTGGACATGTCTTAACTCATTTAATCCTCACCAGAACCCTATGTGGTCATTATCTGCTCTTTACAGATGAGAAAACTAAGGCCCAGAGAGATTAGGGGAACCACCCAAGGCCCCGGAGCTCCATGCCCTTACTCACACTTGTAGGTGCTAAATAAATGTTCATGGAGTAAACAAATGAATTAAGTATGGCTTGTACTCTACAGAGGCCTCCAGATCTTTTTCTTCTGACAGCAGCCCTTCAGCTACGGCGTTCCCTACCTGGGACCCTGAGGGGTGAGTGGCTCATTCAGGGGGCGGTTCGAGGGAGCCTCATGCTGTCTGGAGCCTCCGCACAAATCCTGGACACTGTGGTAGAACCTTGAGGGCATTCAGGGTGTAAAGCAAGGGAACATGGGTCAGCTGTCTGTAAGAGCCTTGTGGCTGGGTCTCTGTCCTCCCCATCCCCCTGCCCACCCCAGGCCAGGCTCACTGTCGGCGGTTGGTACTCATGTCAACACAGACTGTGGGGACCTTGGAGGAACAATGCTGGTGGAACTTGTATCCACAGGTTTGGCAGCGGAAGCCATGGAACAGAAACTTAAGGCAGAAGTCACAAAAGGCCAGGCTGAAGAACGTCTTCCGTACCTGCTGTCACAGAGTAGAGAAGATTGAGGCCTGGTCAGGGACCCTCCCGCCACACCCACGGTCTGCCCCCACTTTCTACCCTGCACTCACAAAATTGTGCATGGTCAGGGGGACGTCTTCGAGGACCTCCACAATGAGCTCCTCGCCATCCAGGGGTGCAATGGCTGTGTCCCAGGCGGTGACTGTCTTTCGACTGTAGAAGGCATGGAAGGGAGTGAGTGGGAGGGTGTATGGGGCCATGGGGAAGAAGGGAACCCCCCCAAAGTCCCTCCAAGCTTGCCATCCATGCAATAATAGATGGCATGTTTCATTCTCAGTACAGCAACTCTAGGAACTAGTACTATCCTTGCCCCCATTTTACATATGGGGAAACTGAGGCTCAGGGGGATGAAATGACTTGTCCAGAGCCACAAGGGATTGTAAGTGGCAGGACAGTGCGAAGAGTCCATGCTCTTAGCCACAAGACGAGGAGCAAATGAGACTGAAGAAACATCTAAATCTTAGAAGTCCTGAGCAACCCCCAACAAAGCAGCTGGTGAGGCACTGAAATAACAAATAGAAAGCAATGCGTGAATTGCATACAAAAAAGTTAAGGAACTCTAAAACAGAGGAATAAATGGAAGGTTAGCGAGGCGCAGACAGAGAACAAGGAAACGGAGGAAGGAGAGGGCTGACAAATTGATAAAACAGTGAAAGATGAAACAGATGAATTCCGGGAGGACATGACGGAGCACGGTGAGGATGTGGGGTGCGAGAAGAAAATGAGCTGCTGACCTTACAGGCCAATAAACTAATGAAGTAATGAGACAAAAGCTGGATGCACTCACGGATTCACTGAATGAAAGGAAGACTAACGGAGACTGCACGGCAGAGTGGAGAGCCGCATGACTCTGAGGAGGGGCTGGAAGGCTGCGCGCCCAGTTGGAGGTGGCGGTGCCACACTTACCCCTTGATGAGCCGGTAGACCACACAGCAATCCTGATTGAGTCCCCGCACCTTGAGGGCCTTGTCTAAAGAGTCGTAGACACTCATGCCATCCCGGACAGTCACCTGTGTGTGTGTAGATGTGAGGAGTCAGCTCTCAGTGGGGTCCCCAGCTGACTCTCCCAGCCCTTGTCACCTTTCTGATCCAAGATTTACAACCGGGTCCATGCCTACCCCTTGCCAGTTTTGCTCCCATCAGACTCACCACCGTGCGTTGCTTGTTGGGCAGGTACACTTTGACGGTGCCCACCGCCCGGGATGGTTCGGCCCCGTTGGCAGGGGGGCCCCGTGGTGGCTCCATGGAGCCTAGGACTTTGTCAAGACGGGCTAAGGTGGGGCTGGGCAGGTGCCATGGGGCTCCTAGAAGACAGAGGGAAAATTCAGAGGTCCCATAATGATGGTCTGGAAGCAAAGTGGCAGGGGATAAAAATTCAATCTCCCAGCTCCACGTCACCCCTTGTAGCCTAATTTCCACACAGCCCAAGGGATCCAGTTCCTCCTCTGCTCAGCCGCTCCTGTTGTCTGTCTCACACTTAAGTGCCAAGGTCTCGGATTCACTGCGTAGGGCGGGGTGGGGTGGGGGGTAGGACATAGTGAGAGGTACACACACTGTCCCGGAGGGCACAGGAGCACGTAAGTCTCCGTGCTAGGGACTAACGGGGAAGTCAGCACGCACTGCACTGGGGCCTGTCAGGTACGTAATGGACATGAACAGGCTGCCCTGGCTTTCTAATGGAGAAGGGGGTTCAGATGCTGTGGTGTGGGGTGAGTCACAGATAGGGTGATGGGGAACTAACAGAGGATCATCAGATACTGCCCTTAGTTTGAGGGAAATGGGAATTGCACCAAACAGTGTTTGTAAGGGCACTGTGGGCATCCCAAAGCCCTGAACTGTAATGATGGTAGGTCCATGGATACTGTGTTAGGTGGCTAATGGGAGTCACCAGACTATGATGGGGAGTTCATAGAGGCTCAGCAGACACTACGCTGCGGGGAGATGTAACAGGGGTCACTAGGGACTGTAATGGGTAGAAGAGTGGATAACGGGTGTCACCAGACACTGTGATGGGGGAAAGGAGGGTAATGGAGCATCACCAGACATGGTTGAGGTGAGATAAATGGGGGTAAAGCGTGGGTGGGGCGGAGGGCGCTCCAAAATTCTCCCTGACAACTAATGAAAGGGTTGCAGTTATATTACTGGTGATAATGGAAGGAGGCTGGGGAGGGTTAAAGAGGAGGAATGGGGGAATCCTCAAACATTCTCCTAGTGGGCTAGACATTGATCCAGAATAAGGAAAGCGAGAAGTGAGCTTCGTCTTCACGCATTCCCCGTTGTCGGTAAGCAAGGGTCATCAGATACCTTAAGGAGGTTAAGAGGGACTGCACATGACAAGACACCACAACCCAAGCCCCGTTCGGCCGGGCCCCGCCCACCGAGGGCCTTCCAGCTCTGCGCAGGCGCGCTGCCACACGCGACGGGCGAAACCATCCCCCGCAGCCTTGCACCCCTATTCCAGTCTACCCCCCCCCCCGCGTTGTCGAAGATGGTCTCACCCCGGGTCAAACCACTCCTCCGGTTCCGGGCGGGGGGCATCGGGGCCCAGGGGCAGCCATCCTGGAGCTGAGCTTTCGGTCCCGGCTCCCTACCCGAGCCCAGCAGTCTCTCCAGAAACCTAACCCTGCCGGGCCTGCCCTCACCTGTCACGCCGCTACAGCCGCCGCCGCCTCCATCTTGGGCCTGTCTTCTAGTTTCCTTACAGAGTCCGCCTCCACCGCCCCTCGGGCTTTGGCTATTGGCTCCGGAGGACTCAGCCCTCTATTCTTATTGGATTAGGGTCACGCCTGTCAAGGCAGGACCGGCGGAATGTGGTTCGTGTTCCGCATTAGGAGGGGCTGCCTGAAACGTCAGGGTCCAGGGCAAATTCGCACGTCCTGACTCGCGCAGGCGCAGTCGGGAGGAGACCAGCGTTCCGTGGGCTTTAACCCCAATCGTGCCGTAGTGGAATCAAGCAGGGTGTTTTTTTTTTTTTTTTTTTTTTTTGGTCACCTGGGACTGACTTTAGGGATCCCCGAATTTGGGCGGAGGATCCTTAAGCGTCCTTTTTGCTCCAGTGTGACCCAGCGCCCTAAGTACCCATTTGGGATTTTCCTATGTCTCAGTTTTACCGTCTTTGAAATGGGTTAGAATCAGACCAAATATCTGCAAAGTTTTCCAATTCTAAGAGACTGTAGTCATAGCCTTTGATAACAGCGAGTCTCTAGTGTGGCCGTGGCTGTGGCTCTAGGAGTAGCGGCCTGCTGTTTGGGGAGGCTTCCTTTAGGAATGGAGTTGATAAGGATTTTGAAAGACTAATAGTAGAAGGTCAGGGGAAATTGTGGACCTGGAGTAGGGCATAACGCAGGGAAGAGGGTGGAGGTATCGTAGGGTAGACACAAAGTTTTTAAAAGTTGAAGTTTTCCTGGTGTCACAAGTGAAAGAGACTTACCATCCTCCCTTTTCTTGGAGTATTTCCTTAAGAAAACGTGTAAATTTTTTCTCCATACCTTCAAGATATATGTAACTCTTTAAAAAAAAGCTAAATAGGCCTCCTGCCAGTTTTACAACTCAGGAATGTTGTTCTTGAGGGCCTGGGAGCCATCTCTTTGAAATGTAAACGTCAGCAGAGATAGCACCCTATCTCCACGACCCTAAGGAATTTGACCTAGGAGGCTGGTTCCAAGTCTTCACCTGCTTGTCAAAGAGATATGTGTTTTATTCTTCCTTTGCCTAAAGGCAGATGGCTACACTGATTACCAGGGAATTTGAGATGACCTGTGTGTAGTAAATGGTGCTGTCAAGTTCTCTTGAGGGCAAGTTATCATCTGTCTTAAGAACATGTATGCAATGGGTTGTATCTACCTGGCTATATAAAAGGATGAGGTTTCTTTCCTTCTCTGAAATCTGTTCAGTGAATTGCTTGTGATGCACATCACTAGCTGGTTTAATGCTTATTCGACAATAAAACTATTTCGTTCTCTTCTACCTTTGTTGAGCGAATTCACTGGGTTGGCACAAGATTTTATTTTTAATTATTCCCCAACAGTATGAACGCGGCCTGTTGTGCTTGAAGTGACTACCTTCTCCCATTAGGAGCCTCAGCATTCCTCTGCGATGAAATGGGAAAGATCAGGGAAAGGGCATTATGTGAGGGGATCTCAACATGCTTCAACTTGTATTTACTGAGGACTTTCTCTGTCTATAAGGAGAGAGACAAATGTACAGCTTACTGGGCTGCCATATAACCTCCATTTCCCATCGCCCCTCTTCTATTCAGATCTTCATTAAATGGCTAAAATTAAAAAGACTGACAATACCACGTATTCATGAGAATGTGGAGCAACTGGAAACAGTTTGGCAGCTTCATATAAAGTAAAACAGACATATCATGCAATCCAGCAATCTCACTCCTAGGTATTTACTCCAAAAAAAAAAAATAAGAAGAAAACGTATGTCCAATGGTGTGCTGGTAAATGTTTACCAACCAGCTCTCCGGGGGGGAAAAAGCTCTAATTTGTAGCGATTGTCAACTATGGTGTAAATACTCCCATCATGGCTTATTTCAAACTGTGTACTAATATGACGTCAGAGAACCAGAGTTGAGAAGAGATTTGCAAAGTTGGCTCTGGTGAGCCAGCCACAGCATGCTACCGCAATATGTCCACACAAAAAACTTGTGCTCAAATGTTCCATTAGCTTTCTTCATGATAGCAAAAAAACTGGAAACATCCCAGGAGTCCAACAACATAAGAACTGACAAAGAAACACAGCAATGGGATCATGGAATACTACTTAGCAAATGAAAGGGACAAACTACTTCATATGTTTGTGAAGTTCATAAGCACAAGGTTGAGTGAAAGAAGCCAGACACAAAATAGAAATACTGTAATTATTCCATTTGTATGAAATTCTAAGCCAGGAAAAATAATCTGTAGTGAAGGAAATCAAACTAGTTGTTGTCTTGGGGGAGAATGACTGGGATGAGCATGAAGGAATTTTGGAGGTTGATTGGGCCGTTCTCTATGCATTTGTCAAGATTCATTGAACTCTATACTGAAAATGGGCATATTTTATTGTATGTAAAATGTACCTTGATTTTTAAAATGCATGGCAAAAAATGGCTTCAAACGTAATTCTGAATACTTGATTTCTTATGAATTCTTATTGATTAGAGGATTTAAAAAACAAATTATCTATTCTGAAATTGGATCCCTGGACCAGGCATGCCTGTCTCCCAGTGCAGGAGCCCTGGCGGCCACCTTAGCGCCACGTGGGGTAAGGAACAACTCCAGCTGGAGCTCAGTGAGGGGCTCCAAAATGCTCACCAGGAGAAACAATAATTTCATGGATGGGGAGAGTGTATTTTAAATTTCAATTCATTTAAATATTATTTAATTTGATTAAAAACTTCAATTTCTAGGCAGTATTTGAAGACAGATTTCTGACTCCTTTGCACAACGTTTATAAAAAGATGAGCAAAATCCCAGGGTAAGCTCACTGCACAGTGCTGTGTGGAGAAGAGGAAGGATGGGGCGGGGAGACGGGGGATGAGGGGGGCGAGGCTCACTCAAAGGCAATCCGTTCTCTCCAAAGACTCATAGACTCACTCAAAACCCATCCCAACTAACACGACTTCAGCCATGTACCTCACAGGTACCTGACAAGCCATGAAGGCCATTAAAGGGATTTGGGTTTTTAATCATCATCATCACATTAAAATCATCAGAAGCACCATGTATTAAAACAAAAATTAAAACCCAAACTAGCTGACTATGGTTTTCAGACATCACTCTCGAAATTATCCACCTAAAATTTTTTAAAGATTTTAAACTCGTTGTTGATTTTTGTTAGTGTTGATTTTAAATTCTGAGAAACATTCAAAACCTGAAGTGTTCACCAACTGCTGTTGTAAGGCTACCCATTTTACAGCTGAGCAAATTGAGGTTCAGGCTGCCCTTACTGGACAGAGGTGAGGGAGCCCCAGGAATAAACGTTTGGTTAACAAAAAATGTTGAACAAGGATGAAAGCCAGGGACACCTCCTTAAGGAATCTTGGATCTACCCCAGCAGTCCTGCGTGCCTGAGGCTCCCCTCTGAAACCTGCCACTCCGATTTCCCAAGGCCACTGCTCGCCCCTGTGGCCGCCAGGTTAACGCCACCTCTGAAACCCCATCACCCTGCCTCCCGCTCAGCAACCCATTACAGGAGAGATGACTGCGGGAGGGGACTGCGTATACACATTTTGCTGAGTGACAAACCAAGGCTTAGCCAGGAGTCCCACAGTCCTGGCTCAGCGCCTCCAATTATCGGCTCCTCTAGGCCACTGCAGTGGTCTGCAGGGAGTCATTCTGAGCCCAGGTGGTCTTTGGGCCATCCCAGCCAATGAGAGGTGGTGCAGGCCTGAGACTTGCTGCAAACCAGCTTTAATGTTGTTCTTAGATGAGTGCCAGTGCAACTGTAATTGTTCCATCTAAAGCAGAGTGTGGAAGTTTCCATTTCTGAATATTTCTTGAAGACATTTTTAATATACAACCCAGGGGTCAGAAGTGTGGGAAATTTGCAAGTGAACCGAAACACTACCTGTAACATTAATATTCCTTATTAAAAAGTCTGTCCTACAAGATGCATTGGGTGGTAATTTGAATTTGCCATCCCTGTGATCCAAATGGATGAGAAGCATACCATTAAACCAACAGACAGGGTTCTTTTGTTTTAAATTAATTTTTTTAAGGTTCCTTATACGTTAACTATGATACTTCCATGTTTTCATAAAACGTGCGGTTTTGTGTATTTTCAGTTTCCAAACTCAAGGACCAGATGAGTTAAAAAAAAAGAAAAAGTCAACTATTTCTCAGTAAATCTGGGGGAAAAAAGAAAAAAATAATTAAACCAAATAACAAGTCCTGTAATTCTGTTATTGAAGTTTACTCTGATGAGGAAATCCTTCTGTGGCTATGTTTATTTCTTAGAAATAAAGCAAAACTCGAATATGAAAATATTTAATAGTCAAACAAAGGGATCAATATAAATCTACAAACTGATCAGTGGAACCATCTTTGAAATGCCATGAACAGTGACACACACCTCTGGCCCTCCCTGGTAGCTCCTTTGGTAGGGATTGCAATTCAATATGTTCAGCAATTATTTTAAAATTTTTAATTAAACAAACAAAAAGCAATTTCCCCAAAGGAAGTGATTCTGAAATGTTTGCTTTTGGTTTTGATCAGAAATGCATTTGGTAAAAAATTTCTCAAGGTTAACATATTTATTCCAAGCACATGTACACTGACCCACAGGTCCATCAAAGGTGAAAAAATAAGTTTAAAAATCTGTTGGTTTACTTCACACATATTCAATAAATTTTTATTCAATTTGTAAAACCATTGTAAATGAGATTTCAGACAAATATGCCCCAAATAAATTTTCATTATTTCTGGATAAATGACCCACATGTGGTCTTTGCTATATCATTCTTCATATTATATATGTATTATATTTAGTCCTTTGTATATATAAAAATTCCTCACAGTTTTTGGGCCGCCCATATACATGTTGTGTACCATCATGTAGTATGAGAAAATCAATTCTGAAGTTACCCAGAATGTCTTAAGAGTTGACCTTTTGTCTAGTTAGAGTGTGTGAGTATCCCCATGTCCTGCTATGTAACTGTGTGACCTTGGACGAATTGTTTCCTTTCTCTGTGTCTCGGTTTCCTTATCTTTAATATATATATTTTTTAAATACTTCCATCATAGGGTGGTTGTAAGATTCTGTGAACTAATCTATATCAAACTTTACACAGTGCCTGATGCATAGTGGCTGTGCAGTAACTGTTAGCTATTCCTATTATCACTATCATCACCACTGATATTAATAAAGTATCAAAGCAAAGATCTATGTCCCTTGGCAGAACTTAATGTATGATCCAAGTTCAAGGACACTGACAGGATTACGAGAGATTAAACATCTCAAAGAATCCAATACGAAGGCTAGTTTCATTTCAGAAGGCTCATTCCCAGCATTGACAGATGTTTTAGCAATCCTGGTGGCCTGCAGGTCCCCAGCTTCGCCAGCCAGGGCTATGGCCTTGAGGAGCTCTGCTCCTTTTTTTCCCTTTCCTTTCCTTTTCCCAGATACCCTATGAAGTTCCCTGTTATCCTAATTTTCTGGGGGTTTTGTCAAAATGAGTAATCAGATTTTGTGAAATGCTTTTCTGCATCTATTTAGATGATCATATGGTTTTCTTTTTTACTTTGTCATTGTGGTAATTGTGGTGTGAATCACACTAATTGCTTTTCAAATGTTAAGCCAATTCTGCATTACTGGGATAAATCCCACTTGGTCACAATGTATTATCATGTTAATATATTATGGAATTCGATTTGCCAAAAATTTGTTTAGAAATTTTATATCTATATTACTGAGGTATATTGGTCTGTAGTTTTCTGGTAATGTCATTGTCTGATTTTGGTATGAGGATAATGCTGGCCTCATAGTTTGAGTTGGGAGGTATTGCCACCTCTCCAATTTTGGGGAAGAGTTTGTGTAGAATTGTTATTATTTCCTCCTTAATATTTGGTAGATTCACCAGTAAAGCCACAGCCTGAAGTTTTTTGTTTTTTGTTTTTTGTTTTTCTGTAGAAACATTTTAAACTACAATTGCAATTTCTTTAAGGCTAATCAGATTATCTTCTGGAGTGAGCCTTGGTAATTTGTGTCTTTCAAGGAATTTGCCCAGTTCATCCATGTTGTCAAATTTATTACCATAAAGTGGTTCGTAATATTCCCTAATTATCTTTTTTAATGTCTGTAGAATCTGTAGTCATGTCACCTCTTTCATTCCTGATTTTGGTAAGTGGTGCCTTTTTTTTCTCATCCTCATTTTTTCCTCATTTTCCTCATTTTATTGATCTCAAAAAGACAGCTTTTGATTTCATTGATTTTCTCTATTGTTTTTCAGTTTTCTGTTTCATTGAGTTTTGCTTTGATCTTTATTACTTCCTTCTCTCTGCTTACTTTGGATTTAACTTTCTCTTCTTTTTCTAGTTGCTTAATGTGGAAGCTAAGCTCATCGATTTGAGATCTTCTTTCCTAATATATATATTTCCTCCTAAATACTGCTTTAGCAGCATCCCACAAATTCTAAGATTTTTAAATTTTTTCTCTTGATTTCTCTTTGATCCGTGGGTTATTTAGTTTCCAAATAATTGGGGATTTTCCAAGGATCTTTTTGTTATTGGTTTCTGCCTGCTGCATCTGTCCATTTATGAGAGAAAGGTGTTGAAGACTCCAACCACAATAGTGGATTCATCTGTTATTGGTTTCTAATTCAATTTCATTTTGGTCAGAGTACATACTTTGTATGACTTTAATCTTTATAAATTTATTGAAACTTGTTTTATGGCCCCAAATATGGTCTATATTGGTAAATGTTCCATGTGCACTTGAGAAGAATATATTCTGCTGTTATTGGGTGGATTGTTCTATAAGTGTCAGTCTGGTCAAGCTGGTTAGTAGTGTTGTTATAAACTGAATTGTGTTCCCCCCCAATCATATGTTGAAGCCCTAACCCCCAACGTGACTATATCTGGTGACAGGGCCTTTAAAGAGGTAATTAAAGTTCAATGAGGTCATAAGGGTTCGTCTTAATCCAGTATGACTGATGTCCTTTTAAGAAGAGGGAGAGTCACCAGGAGCACACACACACACACACACATACACAGAAAAGACCATGTCAGGACACAGTGAGTAGGTGGCCATCTGCAGCCAAGGAGAGAGGCCTCAGGAGAAACCAAATCTGCCAACACCTTGATCTTGGACTTCCAGCTCCGAGGACTGTGAGAAAATAAATTTCTGTTGTTTAAGCCACCCAGTCTTTTTTGTTATGGCAGTCTGAACAGAATAATACAGTGTTGTTCACATCTATTATATCCCTGTTAATTTTCTGCCTACTTGTTCCATCAGCTTTTGAAAGAAAGGTATTGAAATCTCTACTTCTTCTTGCAGTCCAATCAGTTTTTGCTTCATGTATCTTGATCCACTGTTATTAGGTGCATAAATGTTTAGGATTGTTATGTCCTCTTGATTAATGGGCTACTTTATCATTATGAAATGACCTTTTCTGTGATATATTCTTTGCTCTGGAATCAACATTGTGTGATATTTATATAGTCACTCCACTAGTGTTCACTAGTATTAGCACAGTGTATCTGTTCCCACTCTTTTACTTTTAACCTATTTCTGTTTTTATATTTAAAGCGTTTCTTGTAGGAAGCATATAGTAGTGTCTTGCCTTTTTATCCAATCTGACAATCTGTGCCTTTTAATTTGGATGTTTAGACCATTTGTGTTCAGTGTGATTATTGATATGGTTAGGTTTGAGCCTATCATCCTGCTATTTATTTTCTGTTTGTCCCATCTGTTCTTTGTGCCCTTTTATCTCTTTTTCTACCATCTTTTGGATTGATATTTTTATGATGATTCCATGTTATCTCCTTTGTAGACTTATGAGCTGTAACTGTTATTTTAGTGGTAGCTTTAGGTTTCATAGTAAGCATATTTAACTTATCATAGTCTACATTCAAGTTACAATATACCACTTCATATATGGTATAAGAACCTTACAATATCATACTTCCATTTCTACCCTCCTGAAACTTATACTATTGTTGTCATGCATTATATTTTTACATGTTATAAACCCCATAATGCATTATTATTATTTTTGTTTAAACAGGCAATTTTTTAAAAGAGATTAAATATACAAAATCTTATATATTTACATATGTAGTTTCCAAGGCCAGTGTTCATCATTCCTTTGGGGTTTTTAAAATATTTAATTAATTAATTTATTTGTTTTTTGGCTGCGTCGGGTCTTAGTTGCGGCACGTGGGATCTTTCATTGCTGCGTGAAGGCTTCTCTCTAGTTATGGCATGTGGGCTTAGTAGTTGTGGCATGAGGGCCTAGTTGCCCCATGGCATGTGGCATCTTAATTCCCCAACCAGGGATTGAACCAGCATCCCCTGCACTGGAAGGCGGACTCTTAACCAGTGGACCACCAGGGAAGTCCCTCATCATTCCTTTGTGTAGGTCCTGATTTCCATCTGTTATCATTTGCTTTCTGCCTGAAGGACATGCTTTAACATTTCTCATGCTGCAGGTCTACTAGTGATTAATTCTTTCAGCTTTTCTATATCTGAAAGCACCTTTATTTCTCTTATTTTTAAAGTTAAGGTTTTTTAAAACTTCATCTTGACATAATTGTAGACTCACAGGCAGTTGTAGGAAATAATACAGAGAAGTCCTTGTACCCTTTTCCAAATTTCCCCCAATGGTAACATCTCGCAAAACTGTAGTACACCATCACAACCAGGAGATCTTCTCAACTCAAGGAGTCTATTGGGCTTCATCTCATTCTCTGACGCTTTGCTGGGCATGGAAACTCTCTCAAGGCAGTAAGCTGGGGCAATCACAGGTCTCATCTTGTTTATGTTCCATATCTCAGGGATCATTGTCCTTCATTGCCTGATATCCAGTGTCTTAAAAAACCATTGTTTCATTTATATTGTCCACTGTCATTTATATTGTTTCATTTATTTTGGTTCTTTCAGATGGGAGGTTATATCTGTTACCTGTTACTTCATCTTGACTGGAAGCAGAAGTGCCTGCTCCTTTTCTTAATGACTCCACGCAATCTCCCAAACCAAGACCTTGGGTGCTTTTTCCAAAATAATGATATAACTCTGGCTAAAGTCTCTTTAAAAGCTGCTGTTTCCCTGAAACTTTTGGGGTTTGTTTTTTTTTTTCACAGTGGCAGAAGTTTTGCTACACACAGCATCCTTCCTCTTGAAAAGGCCTGTCTGTTATTCCTGGGTTTAATTCTAGGTTAGCAGTTAAATGCTTAATATAGAAATAGTCTAGGTATACAATATGCTTCAGCACAATATTTCTGTCAATCAGATATTTTATAGGAAACATAAATACCTTCAGGCATAGAGAGAATATTCTCTGAGACTTCTGAAAAAATTTTACTATGCTGTGGAATTCCATCTTTAGCTTTAATATTTAAAGAGATTTTACCAATATATTTATGGGGAACAAGTACATCCAGTACATTCAGCTCGTTATTTATGGAAGAGAATGAAGGCATCTTCACCATATGTTATGGAGTGAATGTTGCGTCCCCTCAAAATTCACATGTGTGGCTAACCCCCCAGTGTGGTTATATTTAGAGATGTGGCCTCTAAGGAAGTAATTACGGTTAAGGGAGGTCATAAGGGTGGACCCCTGATCTGATGGATTAGTGTCCTTAAAAGAAGAGACATCAAAAAGTGCTCACGAGCTTTATCTCTCCCTCTCTCCATCTCCCTCTCTCTCTTTCTCTCTATCCCTCTCTGTCTTCTCTCTCCCTCTTTCCCTCTCTTCCTCCCTCTCTTCTTCTCACTCCCCTCCCCTTCACAAAGAAGAGGTCAGGTGAGCACACAGTGAGATGGCAGCCGCCTACAAATCAAGAGAAGAGGTCTCAGAATGAAATTTACTTTGGGAGCAGCTTGATCTTGGACTTCCAGCCTCCAGAACTGTGAGAATTAAATTTCTGTTGTTTAAGCCACCCAGTCTGTGGTATTTTGTTATGGCAACTCCAGAAGCTAAATACACCATATTTCTCATTCAAGGATAAGGATCTGGGAACATTTCTTTCCTCTAGATTACACAACATTTTTATCTCAGTTTCATGTTCTCAACAACTATGTGAGCAAAGATGATGTTAGCAAAAGGCATGGAAGGAAAATATTCAAAACCTCTTCTTATCAGCGTTCCCTTGAGAAATCACTGAAAAATAACAATTCTTGGCATTCAGAAATGCACACTCACTTGAAAATATTTACAATTTTATAGATAATGCCTAACTTTCCAGTCTAAAGGTCATTCTGTCTCACGCGAAGCCTCTTCCAATGCAAAAGGAAAAAGAGGTGTCTTAAGGCATTAATGTAGAGTGAGGTGCCCAAAGGTTGAGATAGTCTAGGCAGAGGCTGGTAAACATGAAGTTGGAACAAGTAAGGAGAATAAGACTCCCTTTCTTCCTTCCCTGGTCCTAAGGATGAGGGGGCTAAAATTGCCAGGGACAGAATGAGGGGGCCTAGACCCACCCTTCCCAGCAGGGCCTAGCCTAGCTCTCTAAACCTGTGTCCACTCCTTTATTCCCAATCTTGCTCCTAAAACAATGTAATTTGCATTGTAATACTAGAAGAAATTTAATTGACGCTAAAAACGGTGCCAAAGCGTTTAAGAATGCCACAGAAGGGTGAGTTTCGTTTAACTTTTTTCTTTAAAAGTTCAGGCTCCCATGAGAAAAAATATATATATGAATATATGTGTGTATATATATATATACATATATATATAACTGAATCACTTTGCTATACATCTGAACCTAACACAAGATTGTAAAAGGATGCAAATATTTTGCTCTGAGTTCAAATATTCCTGTTCAGATTAATCTTAAAATTTATGTCACACTAAAGTATAAGAAACACAAAAAGGCTAAGATGGTAAAAAACATTTCATCCTCAATATGAAGTTTTAATTCAGATAAGATTCTTACATTTCTAGATCACCAGATTTTTTCTTTTCTTTTTCTTTCTTTCTTCTTCTTCTTCTGTTTTTTTTTCCAATTAATGGGCAGGTTTTCAGGTTTAATCCAAGAATCTGAGTGCCTTAGTATTCGTACAAACTAGTTGAAATCTAAGCTGAGTTAAAGGATTTTTTTCCATTTATATCTTCAAAATGCACACGTTTCACAGTAGGCCAAAGCTTTGCAACTTGAGGTGTAGTCTAGCTATATAATATTAGCTATGTTATATACAGAAGTTTGTTGAAACCATATGCCTTGAAGCCAAAGACTCATCCATCTGACCTGGTAGTTGCAATGTTTGTCATTTCCTTTAAATCCTGAGAGCATAGGCAGCAAGATAGGAAGGTGGTATTGCAGGTGGGGCTCTTTAACAAGCAGACCCCACGATGGAGTTTAGTGTTCAGACTGTTTGCTCTGGAATGTTCTTGGTATCGGTGCATGTGGAGGGGAGGTGCAGAGGCCAGACTGGACAGAGGGACATGTCAAGTTGTTATGTGCAGTCCCTAAGATAGCCTTGGCTGATTACACAGGAAAGCTCTGGAGATAGGTTGGCCCATCAGAGATTTCCCAAGCTGGGCTGAAGGTAGCCAGGCCTTTATGCCCCCATCCCCATCCCGCATTGGTCAATGACTGGGTGGGGACCACCATGGGAGGGCATGGCCTTGTGCAAGGAGCCTCTCTGAAGGGACTGATGGCTGAGGACTGTGCTCCCAGTGCTCCCAGCAGCTGGGTCCACAAGTCCTTGCTTGAAGGGCGATCTAGGTACCACATCAGAGTGTCTACCATTGGTGGGTTGGTTTTTTCTCCCCTAGCTTTGTTGAAGCATAATGGACAAAATAAAAATTATATGTATTTAAGATGTACAACCTGATGATTCGATATACCTATACATTACAAAATGATTACCACAACCAAGCTATTTAACACATGTATCACCTCACAGAGTTGGCATTTTTTTTAATAGTGAGAACATTTAAGATTTACTCTCTTAGGAAATTTCAAGTATATAATACAGTATTATTAACATAGTCACCATGCTGTTCATTAGATTCTCAGAATTTATTCATAACTGTAAGTATGTACCTTTTGACCAACATAGGGGGGTTGATTTTTTTTTTTTTTTTTTTTTTGCGGTACGCGGGCCTCTCACTGCTGTGGCCTCTCCCGTTGCGGAGCACAGGCTCCAGACACGCAGGCTCAGCGGCCATGGCTCACAGGCCCAGCCGCTCCGCGGTATGTGGGATCTTCCGGGACCGGGGCACGAACCCGCGTCCCCTGTATCGGCAGGCGGACTCTCAAACACTGCGCCACCAGGGAAGCCCAGGTGGGTTGATTTTAATTGACACCTAGGACAACAAGTTGTTCTAACTGAGAATTCCCACAGCAAGGGCAGTGAGCTAGCATTTGTTCGGAAAGGCCTCACTCTGGTTGTTCATCTATATTATCTCTGATCAACACTTGAAGCTTTGTTAATTTGTATAATGAACATTTAAAATGTCTTTTCAATTTCAAAATTAGTGATTGTTATTAGCTTGTGAATGTTAAAAATGGGCTTTCAATGGTCAGATTACTGAGGTTCAGGATATATACACCAACTGAACTATTTAGGGAAATCCCTGCACTGGCATGGATTAAATTGCAGCCAGCCTATCCTGAGGGATGGCTCAGACAGACATGTATTTGCACCTCTGTGTCATAGAGAGCACAGATCCTTAATGTCATTAGATAATGCCAAGCTGTTTCCTATAAATGTACACCTTTTACAGTTCCATCACACTTTAAAATACTTGACAATCTGTTGGGTGTGTAGTAACATCTTATTGTGGTTTTAATTGGCAATTTCCCTACTACTAGTAAAATAGAACCCTTTTTCATATGTTTATATACCATCTGAATTTCCTCAATTATGAGATGCTTGTATAGACCCTTTTCATTTGGGTTGCCCGTTTTTATATTGATTTGCAAAAACTCTTTTCACCTTCTGGATAAGAGAACTTTCATAGCTATGTTACAAATACTTTCTCCCATTCTGTGGCTTGTCTCTTTATTTTAATTATAGTATAATTTGATGAACAAATTTCTTAATTTAATAGAGTAAAATAAATCACACTTTTCATTTTAAGTTTTGTGATTTGAAGTTTTTGTTTAAAAAGAAATTCCTTACCACCAAGTCATGAAGCTATCCCCATATCTTATCTATTAAATGATTTATAGTTCTGCCTTTCTTATTTAGCTATAATGCCCTGCTAGTTGATGTTTAGTGGATAGTGTGAAATAGGGAACCAATTTCAGCCTTTTTCCATGTAGATACACAATTGGCCCAGAGCCACTTATTGAAAAGGACTACCTTCCCCATTGCTCTGTAATAACACCTTGATCATAGGTCAAGGGTCTGTATTGGACATACTGCTATACTTTCCATTCAACTTCATTTATTTGCTTGCCTATCCCTGCACTATTACCACATTGCCCTAATTTATATACATTCTGACATCTGGTGGAACAAGTCTTCCAAACTTGCTTTTCTTCAAAATGATCATCTACACAATCTAAGCCCACCTCCAGCAGGTCCTAAAGCAAGAATGCATACACCACACACACACACACACACACATATACATATATATACACACATATATATATATTCATATATATACATATATGTATATATATTTAAAAGTTATAAATCAAACTAAACATTTAAATAAACATGTTGTCTCTTCCAATCTCGACAAATAAACTTCATAATGACCAACTACAGGTTTTTTACTTTTAAAAAATTAGTTTTAAATTTACAGAATAGTTGAGCATGGAGTTTCATATACCCATGGCCTCCACATCCCTACTGGCACTGGTACAAGTTTCCCCTATTACTAACATCTTGCATTAATGTGGGACATTTGTTACAAGTAATAAATCAATATTGATACATAGGTATAACTAAAAGTTATAGCTTACATTAAGGTTCACTCTTTGTATTATATAACTTTATGGGTTTTGACAAATGCATAGTGATATGTATCTAGCATTATAGCATCATACTTGGTAATTTCACCACCCTAAAAATCCCCGTGTGTCACCTATTTATCCCTTTCCTCCCTTGCCCCGAACCCTAGGCAACCACTGATCTTATATTGTCTCTATAGTAGTTTTGCCTTTTCCAAAATATCACATACTGGGTATCATACAGTATGTAGCCTTTCAGACTGGCTTCTTTCACTTGGCAATGTGTGTTTAAAATTCATCTATGTCTTTTCATGGCTTAATAGCTCAGTTATTCTTATCACTGAATCATATTCTATTATATGAATGTACTATGGTTTGTTTGCCTATTCACCTATAGAAAGACAGTTTGATTCCTTTTAGTTTTGGGCAGTTATGAATTACAGATGCTAAAAACATCCACGTGCAGGTTTTTTTGTGTGTGGACAGAAGTTTTCAACTCAATTGGGTAGTATGGTAAATCTACGTTTACCTTTGTAGGAAACTGCCAAACTGTCTTCCAAAGTGACACCATTTTGCATTCCCACTAGCAATGAATGAGCATTCCTGTTGTTCTGCATTCTCACCAGTATTTGATGGTGTCAGTTTCTGGATTTTAGCCATTCTAATAGGTATGTAGTGGTGTCTCACTATTGTTTTAATTTGCAATTCCCTATGATGTTGAGTATCTTCTCATATGCTTATTTGTCAACTATGTATTTTCTTTGTTCTTTATTCTGCTCAGATATTTTGCCCATTTTTAACTGAGGTGTTTGTTTTCTTATTGTTGAGGTTTAAGAGTTGTTAGTATATTTTAGATACAAGTCTTTTATCAGATATGTGTTTTTTAAATATTTTCTCTGAGTCTATGGCTTGTCTCTTCATTCTCTTAACAGTGTCTTTTGCAAAGCAGAAGTTTTAAATTTTAATGAAGCCCAACAACGATTTTTTCTTTCTTTTTAAAAATATTTTATTTATTATTTATTTTTTCATTTATTTATTTATTTTTGGCTGTACCCAGTCTTCGTTGTGGCACATGGTATCTTTAGTTGTGGCATGTGGGCTTCTTAGTTGTGGCATGCATGTGGGATCTAGTTCCCTGACCAGGGACCAAACCCGGGCACCCTGCATTGGGAGTGTGGAGTCTTACCCACCGGACTACCAGGGAAGTCCTCCATTTTTTCTTTCATGGATTGTGCTTTCAGTATTATATTTTAAAACTCACTGCTAGGCCCAAGGTCACTTAGATTTTTCTCCCATGTTATCTTCTAGAGGTTTTATAGTTTTGCATTTTACACTTAGGTCTAAGATCCATTTTGAGTTAATTTTTGTGAAAGGTATAAGGACTGTATCTAGATTTTTTTTTCTTATTGATGTCCAATTGTTCTGGCACTATTTGTTGCAAAGACTATCCTTTCTCCATTGAATTGCCTTTATTCCTTTTCCAAAGATCAATTGACTATATTTGTATGGGTTTATTTCTGGAATCTCTATCTATTCTGTTCCACTGACCAATTTGCCTATGCTTCCACCGATACCACACTATCTTAATTAATGTAGCTTTATATTAAGTCTTAAAGTTTGGGAGTCAGTCTTTGACTTTGTTCTTCTTCAGTATTGTGTTGGCTATTCTGGGTCTTTTGCCTCTCCATATAAACTTTCGAATCAGTTTGTCAATATCCACAAAATAACTTGCAGGGATTTTGATTAAAATTGTGTTGAATCTATAAATCAAGTTGCAGAGAATTGACATCTTAACAACATTGATTCTTCCAATCCATGAACACAGAATATCTCTTCATCTATTTATATTTTCTTTGATTTTTTCATCAGAGTTTTGTAGTTTTCCTCATATACATTCTGTCTGTATATTGTTAGGTTTATGCCTAAGTACTTTTTGATGTTAATGTAAATGGTATTGTGTTTCTAATTTCAAATACCAATTGTTCATTGCTGGTACATAGAAAAGCAATTGACATTTATATATTAATTTTATATTCTGTGACCTTGTTTAACTGCTTATGAGTTCCAGGGTTTTTTTGTTGATTCTTTGGGATTTTCTACATAGACAATCATGTCATCTGTGAACAAAGAGTTTATTTCATTTTTCCCAATCAGTATAACTTTTACTTCCTTTCCTTACTGCATTAGCTAGGACTTCCAGTACAAAGTTGAAAAAGAGTAGTGAGAGGGGACATCCTTGCCTTGCTCTTGATCTTAATGGGAAAGTTCTAGTTTCTCACTCTTAAGTATGATGTTATCTGTAGGTTTTTGTAGATGTTCTTTATCAAGTTGAAGAAATACCCCTCTGTTCCTATCCTGCTGAGAGCTTTTATCATGAATGAGTGTTGGGTTTTGTCGAATGCTTTTTCTGCATCTAGCAATATGGTCATATGATTTTTCCTCTTAGGCTGTTGATGTGATGAATTACATTAATTGATTTTCAAATATTGAACCAGCCTTACATACCTGACATAAATCCTACTTGGTCATGGTGTATAATTCTTTCCTGGATTCAATTTGCTAATATTTTGTTGAGGATATTAGCATGTATGTTTATGAGAGACATTGGTCTATAGTTTTCTTTTATTGTAATGTTTTTATTTGATTTGGGTATTAGGGTACTGATGACCTCGCTGAATGAATTAGGAAGTATTCCCTCTGCTTCTATTTTCCCGAAGAGATGATAGAGAATTGATGTCATTTCTTCTTTAAATGTTTGGTGGAATTTGCCAGGGAAACTATTTGGGCCTGCTGCTTTCTGTTTTGGAGGGTTTTAATTATTGACTCAATTTCTTTAATAGAAAGAGCCTATTCAGATTATCTCATTTAGTGTGAGTTTTGGTAGATTGTGAGTTATTTTGTTTGTTTGTTTGTTTTGTGGTACGCGGGCCTCTCACTGTTGTGGCCTCTCCCGCTGTGGAGCACAGGCTCTGGACGTGCAGGCTCAGCGGCCATGGCTCATGGGCCCAGCCGCTCCGCGGCATGTGGGATCTTCCTGGACCGGGTCACGAACCCGTGTCCCCTGCATCAGCAGGCGGACTCTCAACCACTGCGCCACCAGGGAAGCCCGGTAGATTGCGTTTTTTAAGGGATTTGTCCGTTTCATCTGAGTTATCAAATTTGTGGGCATAGAGTGATTCATAACATTCCTTTATTACCCTTTTAATGTCCATGGGGTTGGTAGTGATGGTCCCTCTTTGATTCCTAATATTAGTAATTTGTTTCTTTTATTCTTTTTTTCTTAGTCTGGCTAGAGATGTATCAATTTTATTGATCTTTTCAAAGAACAAGCTTTTGGTTTTGTCATTTTTCTCTATTGCCTTACTGTTTTCAATCTCATTGAATTCTGCTCTAATTTTTATTATTCCTTTTCTTTTACTTGCTTTAGGTTTATATTGCTTTTCTTTCTCTAGTTTTTAAAGATGGAAGCTTAGATTATTGATTTTAGATCTTTATTCTTCTCTAATATATTCATTTAATGTTATAAATTTCTCTCTAAGCACTGATTTTAAAGCATCCCATAAATTTTGATAAGGTGTTTTTTTCATTTGCATTTAATTCAAAATGTTTTAAAATTTCTCTTGAGAATTCTTTTTTTTGACCCATGTGTTATGTAGAAGTGCGTTTTTTAATTTGCAAATATTTTGTCATTTTCTAGCTATTTCTGTTATTGGATTCTATTTTAATCTGCTGTAGCCTGAGAGTATACTTTATATGATTTCTGTTCTTTTAAATTTGGTCAGGTATGTTTTGTAGCTCAGAACGTGGTCTATCTTGGTGAATGTTCTATGTGAGCTTGAGAAGAATGTATATTCTCCTGTAGCTTGATGAAGTAGTTTAAGATGTCAGTTAGATCCAGTTGATTAATGATGTTCAACTATGTCCTTACTGATTTTCTGCCTGCTGGATCAATTACTGGTAAACGGGTATTAAAGTCTCAACTATAATAGTGGATTTGTCTATTTCTCGTTGCAGTTCTATCAGTTTTTACCTCATGTATCTTGATGCTCTGTTCTTAGGAGCATTCACAGTAAGGATATCTTCTCACAGAATTGACTCCTTTATCATTATGTAATGTCCCTCTTTGTCCCTGATAACTTTTTGTGCTCTGAAGTCAGTTTTGAGTGAAATTAATATAGCTTCTTCACCTTTCTTTTGAATAGTGTTAGTTTGATTTATCTTTCTCCATCCCTTTACTTTTATTCGTATGTATCTTTATATTTAAAATGAGTTTCTTTTAGACAACATATGGTGAAGTCTTGGATTTTTTCATCCATTCTGACATTCTTTTAATTGGTATATTTAGACCATTCACCTAAAAGTGATTATTGAAGTAGTTGGACTAATACCTACCATGTTTGTAATTTTTGTATATGTTGCACTTGTTCTTTGTTTCTTTTTTTAAAATATTCCCCTCTTTTTTCTGCCTTCTCTGGTTCTAGTTGGGCATTTTATATGATTCCATTCTCTCTCTTTCTTCACATTATCAATTATGCATCTTTTTAAAATTTTATTTTAGTGGTTACCTTACAGTTTTCAATATACACTTATAATTAGTCCAAGTCCACTTTCAAATAAAGCTATAGTGCTTCACAGGTAGTGCAGGTACCTTATAAGAGTATTTCCAATTTTTCCTTCCCATCCTTTATAGCATTGCTGCCATTCCTTTCACTTATTATTCATGCTTTAATCACCTAATACACTGTTGCTATTATCACTTTGAATAGTTATCTATTAGATAAGAATAAGAAAAATATTTTCTTTTGACTTCATTTATTCTTTCTCTGATGCTCTTCATTTCTTTATGTATATCCAAATTTGTGACTTATATAATTTTCCATCTCTCTGAAGAATTTCTTTTGACATTTCTTGGAAGTCAAGTCTACTGGCAACAAATTCCCTCTGTTTTTGTTTACCTGATAAAGTTTATTTTTCCTTCACTTTTGAAGGACAATTTCATTGGATACAGAATTCTAGGTTAATGGGTTTTTTCTTTTGAGGTTTTGAATATTTCACTCCACTCTCTTCTTGGTTGCATGGTTGATGATATGCCTAGGTATAAATGTTTGGGAGTATTTATCCTGCTTGGTAGCCTCTGAACTTCCTGGATTTGTGGTCTGGTTTATATCAATAAATTTGGGAAATTCTCAGCCATTATTATCTCAAATATTTCTTCAGCTTCTTTATTCTCCTTCTGATATTCCCATTACATTTATCTTACATCTTTCATAATCGACCTACAGTTATTGCATACTCTGTTCTGTTTTTCTCACTGTTTTTTTTTCTCTTTGCATTTCAGTTTGGGAAGTTTCTATTGACATATCTTCAAGCTCACTGCTTCTTTCCTTGGTCCTGTCCAGTCTACTGATCAGTGCGTCAAAGGAATTCATTTCTATTACAATGTTTTTGATTTCTAACATTTCCTTTTGAGTCCTTCTACAGTTTTTATCTCTCTGATTACATTACCTATCTGTCTTTGCATGTTGTCCACTTTTTCCATTAGAGTCCTTAGCATGTTATCAGAGCTATTTTAAATTCTTGGTCTGATCATTCCAAATCTATGCCATATTTGAGTCTAGTTCTGTTGCATGTTTTGTCTCTTCAGACCATGTTTCTTCTTGCCTTTTAGCATGGCTTGTAATTTTTTTGCTAAAAGCCATACAGATATAATGAGTAATTATACTCAGGAACTGAGTTAGACACATCTTTAATGTGAGGTTTTATGTTGCTCTGGCTAGGAAGTAAGCTGTGTTTACAGTTTGTTGTAGCTTCAGGTTTCAGTGTCTTCAATTTCCTCTAGTGTCCTTGATTTACCTCTCCTGCTGTCTTTGGGTTTCCCTAGAAACTTCTTCTTAAATGGAGACTAAGACTCGAAGTTCTTTCAGCTTAATTCACTATTATTAAACAGGAACGCTGTTCATGTGGTGGTTAGGTGTGGGAGGAAGAGAAACATTCTATGATCATATGATTAGGTCTCTGTCTTTTAGTGACCCTGTGCCCCTGACCTGTGACATACACAAGTGTTTCTCAGCTCCCCCCCACAACCCTTAGTTGAGACACAAAGCCTGGATGGGACTAAAGTTGGGTAATTTCCTTTTCTCCAAGTTGGATAAGGCTCTGGCCAAGACTTTTCCATTGTGGGGTAGTTCTTCGCTATGGGATTAACGTTATGGGAGAACATTCATGGGAGAACATTCTGGGGTTATTTCTGGATGGTTACTTTTTGCCCTCCCCTGGCCAAACACAAATTATTTATTTGCTCCAGTGGCTTCTGCTTCAGGTAAACTGACTTGAATTCTCTGTATTCCTGGGTCTCTCCAGTGTGGGGGGTGGAAGTTTGTCCTGTGACTTCAGTTCTCTGATGGATCTAAGAAAAGTCATTGATTTTCAGTTTGACCAACTTTTTTCTTGTTGTATGAGAGAGATGTCTTCCAGTTCTTACAGGTTGGAACAGCTGTAGTTTTATTATGACTGAAATTCAGCAAAATATTATAGGTGACTAAATGTAATTATCATTGCCCATATGTATTCTGTTGATGGATAAGCTGATATTTGGATGAATACTAAAATATGAATTCACATAAAATGTTTAAATTATTACATGTACCTTCCATATAATTTATCTTCTTTCATTTTAGCAAAAATACTAAAATCAAGATTTTGTGAAATTTTGGTTGTATTGATAGTAATGAATGAAAGGATTAAAAATAAAATGCAATTGAAATAAGTGTACAAAATTTTATGTATATTCCATCACAATATAAATTAAATGAAATAGAAAAAGAAAACTTTTTTTACATTTAAAATTATTTGCTTCAGAAATACTCAATATTAACTGTTAAAAGGAAAATGTAAATTATAACTGACAAATTATAAATAAAAGCTTTAATGTGCATACAAATCTTGATTTCTAAATTTCATTCCCCATTAAAAGGAACCCGGGGAAGGGGAAACAAATGAAGTTGAAACATCTTGTTGTGCAACTAAGTAAGGATGTGCTCAAACAATGATGAAGACATGTCAAAAGGACACAAAAGCCAGCTTGCAGAGGCTCCCATGGGCCAAATATGGGATCATTTGAGCAAATATGGGGTCATATGAGCATCAAAATAGATGCTCATCGTAATAGATTATAACCATTTAAATAAAATAAGAATCCATGAATCCATACTATATATATAATCCATGAATCCATACTATATAACATATATATTATGTGTGTGTATATGTGTATATATATATATATATATGTTATCTTAGTCTGTTTGGGCTGCTAAAGCAAAATACCACAGACTGGGTAGCTTACAAATAACAGAAATTTATCTCACACCATTCTGGAGACTGGAAGTCCAAGCATGGGTGCCAGCATGGTTGGGTTCTGGTAAAGGCCTTCTGAGTTACAGACTGCCAACTTGTCTCTGTGTCTTCACTCGGTGGAAATGAAGAGGGAGCTCTCCGGGGTCTCTTTTATTCCATTCATGAGGGCTCCACCCTCATGACCTAATCACCTCCTAAAGGCTCCATTTCCTAATACAATCACATTGGGTGTTAGGTTTTCAACATATGAATTTATGGGTATGCAAACATTCAATCTATACCAGGTGCCTTACATTAGAAAGCAATTATTAAATGTAGAAAAATAATGACAGAGTTAGAAAATCATCATTTTCAACCATTCTTGATTTAGGCAAGAGTAATCAATGAATACTAAATGAGAGGGGAGGAGTTTGAGTCTACAAAATATCCTATTCATCATCAAAGTGTCTCCCTACAAGATGCTTATTAATTAGGAAGAGAGAAACAGTAACTTTATAATAGAGAAACCTGGCAATCATCACCTTACCCATGTGATCAAAGCTAATATTGCAACAAATATATTGTTCCAGATTAAAAGTAGCTAAAAAGAATTTGACAATTAATGCAATGTGTGATTCTGGATTGTATCCTGGACCAGGAAAAAATTGCTTTAAAAGGCATTATTAGGAAAATTGCCAAAGTTTGAATAAGGACTGAAGATTAGATAATATTTGCATCAATGTTAAATTTCCTGAATTTAATAATAGAATTGTGATTTTGTAAGAAAATGCCCTTGTTAATAGGATATACACTCTGAAGTATTTGATAAAATTTTAATATTTGTATTTATTCATATTATACTGAAAGTAAATATAAGATTTCAGGCAGGTTATTATTACTTACAGGAATAACTACATCACTTTCCCTTTGCCCCATTCCTTCCCCCTTCTGGGGCAATGCATTCAGAGCCAGATGGACAGACCTGCAGCACAGGGGTTGGACTCTAAGGGAGGCGCACCAAAATTAGGAATCTTGGAGCTTATATAGGAATAAGACAGCTGCCCAGCCACTTCCTTTCTAAGAGAGACAGAGAGAACCCATTGCACCATAGTCCCAGTCTTTCAGAATCCTCTGGAACGTAAACAACTGGCTCTGGGTTTCATCTCACTTTGAAATGTAAACACATACCTTTGGGATGCCAAATTTCTCCCTATGATTTCCTACTATCTATTCACCCTTTAGCTTCCAAGTCTTGTCTTTTAGCCCAAATTTCTTTTCTCAGAAAACCCTAACTATGCAGAAACATGAAAATATTTTCTTTACAGTCTCACAGTATTTAAGGGTAAATGGAAATCATGCCGAAATATTATATGTACAAATGGAGGGGGTGGAAAGAGAGAAGGATAAAGCAAATGGGACAAAATGTTAACAAGTGAAGTATCTGGATGAAGGGTATACAAGAGTTCTTTGTACTATTCTTACAAGCTTTCTGTTAAGTTTGAAATAATTTCAAAATAAACATTTAAAAATGTAAAATGAAAGCAAACTTATGGTTACAAAAAGGGAAAGGGAGAAGAGGAGGGATAAATTAGGAGGTGTGGGTTAATGGATGTAAACTACAATACATAAAGTAGATAAGCAAGAATGATTTACTGTATAGCACAGGGAACTATATTCAGTACCTTGTAATAACCTATAATGGAAAATAATCTGAAATATCTATATCTATATATATGTATATAACTGAATCATTTTACTGTACACCTGATTTACATGTTGTAAATCAACTATTCTTCGATTTTTAAAAAGTAAAATAAAATATAGTGGGAAAGAGAAGAAAGACCCCATATCAGAACTAGAGAATGCTTACAAACCTACTTATTCTATAAGTACAGTTCACTTACACATACATGGGACTTCCATGTCAGCAGGTTTGGCTCAAGGGTTTCCTGGTCCTTCCTTCCTGGTGCCCACAGTTCAGCAAATGACCTGGTGGTATCTGCAAGGAGTTTGATAAGGGCACGCATCCAAGAATACTGAGGAAGCCAATGTCCAGAGGGCAGAAGCCAGTTGCAGTGGGGGAGAGAAGATCTCCCTGAAGAATAGTTAGAGAGTGAAATCTAAAAAATAAAACAAACAAATGAATACAGCAAAAGAGAAACAAACTCACAGATATAGAGAACAAACTAGTGGTTACCAGTGGGGAGAGGGAAGGGGGGAGGGACAAGATGGGGTAGGGGATTAAGAGGTACAAACTACTATGTATAAAATAAATAAGCAACAAAGATATATTGTACAGCACAGGGAAATATAGCCATTATTTTACAATAATTTTAAATGGAGTATAATCTATAAAAATATTGAATCACTATTGTACACCTGAAACTAATAAAATATTGCAAATCAACTATACTTCAATTTAAAAAAAAAAGAATAGTTGGAGAACTTAAGAATGAAGGAGGCCTAGCTAAGTCACAGTTGGAGTTGGGGAGATAGGGGACCTACCTAGAGGGGATAAGATAGTAACAGTTCTAGTTTCCTGATAACAAGGGCTTGTGATCTAGATTAGTGAGGCAAACCTTTTTTGTGGGTTTGATGGGGGAGCCGTTCAGGGTGTGAAAAGTGCTTGGCACATAAAAGGAATCTAAATATTTGTGGAATAAAAGAGTAAATGATCCTTTAATTCAAAATATACTCTATTGACAGAAAGTCATCAGACAGGGTTTTCCCTCCTCCTTGAAATCGAGATAAAAACAACAGCAGTTTTTAAACTTTGTTTCTGGAAAAGAGATCCATTCCTTCTTCAAATAAGTGTGTTCTACTTTTTTTCGCTAAAAGGATAAAAATGACCAATTAGATAAAGGCTAAATGAATCATTTTCATGTACACCACTTTATACTGTTCTAAGAACTCTTTCAGTAAAGATTGCTTAAAGTTGCTCCAGATGGTTTTGTTTTGTTTTGTGGGTTTTTTTGTTTTGTTTTCTTGGCCGCATGGTGGGATCTTAGCTCCCCAACCAGGGACTGAACCTAGGCCCCTGCAGTGAAAGCACTGAGTCCTAACCACTGGCCTGCCAGGGAATTCCCAAAGTTGCTCCAAATGTTTAGAATCTTTTTGATAAGCATTATTTACTTCCTGTCTCTTGCTTTTTCATTCTTGTATATTTTCCCTTTTTGAAAATGGAGTATTCAAAACAAAAGAACTGCACAAACTGTAAAATCCGGGAAAAAAAAGAATGTAGCAAAATCATCCATAATCTCTTCGTTAATAACCATTGTTTACCACAGTGATGTATTTCTTTTTAATGTATTTTTCCTGAGCGTTTATGTTATATGTCTGTATATCTTTCAAATACATTTTTAAATTAAAATAGGAATCTTAGGGGAATAAAAGCTGCAATATAAAACACTTGCATGGCAATTCACATAATAGGGATACTTTTCCGAGCTGCTAGTTATTCTTAGAAACCATTTCTTCTGCCTCCTTGGTCAAATAAGGAAGTGCAGACACCATCTGTTGTTCACTGAACAGCTGTAACTGGAAGTTGATAGTCCCGTGGGTGGCGTGTAGGAGGTAGGAGCCCTCATTCCTGATTCCCTAACTGGTGTCTGCAGCGTTTTCTATGTATGCCTGATTGTGGCTCAGAACACAGAGCCCTCTGCTGGGCTATGTGCAAAATTCCATCCAGGGAACTTTCTGGAAGGAAAAAAGCCAAGGAGAAGGTAGGGAAAATTTTTTCTGAGAACCAAAGAAAACAACTAAGTATACATTTGATTTTGTATACAATTTGGAAACTGCTTGGAAGATACAATATTTATATCATGAAATTAGAAATCTAATTTTTCCTCTCCTTTTTGTTAGCAACACCTGAGATGTATTGGTGTGTTAAGTTTATTTATTTTTTAACATCTTTATTGGAGTATAATTGCTTTACAATGGTGTGTTAGTTTCTGCTTTATAACAAAGTGAACCATATACATATATCCCCATATCTCCTCCCTCTTGCATCTCCCTCCCACCCTCCCTATCCCACCCCTCTAGGTGGTCACAAAGCACCAAGCTGATCTCCCTGTGCTATGCGGCTGCTTCCCACTAGCTTTCTGTTTTACATTTGGTAGTGTATATACGTCCATGCCACTCTCTCACTTCGTCCCAGCTTACCCTTCTCCCTCCCCGTTTAAAAGTTAACTACTAACATGGTGCATTTTATCATCACTCTGAAAAGCAAAACTATGTAATTTTCAACATCTATAACTTTATAGTCTTCAGAATCTGAATTACTTTTTAAAAATATTAAACTTCATATCCACCTGTGGATGGTGTAAAAAAATTATGCTCCATGACTCAGCAGTTTTCTTTTCAGAATCACTTATCTCCAGCCGCTTGCTGGAGCAGAGGAAGTCATGAAAGCATTGGATTAGGTGCTTTGAAACCCTTTGATAAGAATCTCTAGGCGTTATAAGTGTTGGTATAGGCTTACTCTTTGTTCCTCCTATAACCTAGTTAGTTAAGATATTAACAAAAGAGAAGAATACAAAAGAGAATACATTATAGATTTCCATATAGTGAGATACTTACACATTCATTAAAACAAAGGCACTGATTTGGAAAGATGCCTTTATTTTATTGCCTAGTGAATAAAAATAAGTTGCAGAGCAATAATTATTCACTGATCTCATTTTTTGTTAAAAAAATTACGTTGGTATAAGGATAGCAAGATGTCCAGAAGCACACACAAATAATTATATTTTTAGGAGGCTTAATTTATCAATATTTTTTCTTTCATGACATCTGATTTGTCAATTATAAAAATATTCAGCCTTGTTTTAATTTATCACTTTCAAAGCCTTTTTCTTTCCTTTAGTTTTCTTTTTTTTTTTTCTTTAACATTTAAAGCTTCAAACCAGATGGAATTTCTTTTCTGGTACAAGGAGAAGACAGATCTCAAGTTTTCATTTTTTTTCCCCAAATAACTACCAGATACCCTAGAAGTATTGGAAATATTTCATTTATTTTTTATTTTAAAATCTGCAGTTTTATAAGTAGTGAGATACAGAGAAAGAAAATGCCATAGAACAGGTAATTAAAATAATCACTACCAAAAATAGAACCCTGTCAGGACATTACTTGAATAGGGAAAAGTCACAGCGCCTGGAAATCATGATACATGCTATTTTGACATCAAAATCTCCAAGTTGGTAGGGAAGGAAAAGGTTTTCATTGCCTTCATCTTAAGTTTATAAGAGAAGAGTTGGTTAAAATGATTAGTAGTACAAGTAAATTTTGCTCTCTGGCTTTGAGCCAACAGAATGTAAGACAGCTAACTGAAATATGTGTTTCCTTTATCCATTTGTTGGGTAAAACAATATTGCTGAACATACACCACTCACAAAAAATGGAGACTCAAAATGGATTAAAGACTTAAGACCTGAAACCATAAAACTCCTAGAAGAAAAGATGGGGGGAAAGCTCCTTGACATTGTTCTTGGCAGCAATTTCCTGGATATGTCAGCACAAGCAACAAAGGTAAAAATAAGCAAGTGGGACTATATCACAGAGAGGAAACCATCAACAGAATGAAAAAGCAACCCATGGAATGGGAGATGATATTTGCAAATCATTTATATGATAAGGGGTTAATATCCAAAATATACTAAAAACTTAAACAGCCATGAGTAAGAAGGACTTTTTGTGATGACTTGGATGGACCTCGAGGGCATTATGTTAAATGAAATAAGCCAGACAGAGAAAGACAAATACTGAATGATATCACTTATATGTAGAATGTAAAAAAGCCAAGCTCAGAAACAGAGAATAGAGTGGTGGTTATCCAGAGTTGGGGGTAGGAAAATGGAGAGGTAGTGGTCAAGGGGCACAAACTTCAAGCTTTAAGATGAACAAGTTCTGGGGGTTCTAATATGCAGCATGATGAATATAGCTAATGATACTGTTTCATATACTTGAATGTTGCCTAGAAAGTTGATCTTAAATGTTCTCACCACAAAAAAGAAATGGTAACTATGCAACAGAATGGAGGTGGTACCTAACACTATGTTGTGTGCCAGTTGTTGACTGAAGAAAAAAGCACAACCTGAAAGTTATGAGTTATGTGTTATTCAGGGACGTTACTGAGGACTATAGCCTGGGACGCAGCCTCTCAGATAGCTCAGAGGAACTGCCCCAAAGAGGTAAGGGAGGAGCCAGGATATATAGGAGTTTTTTGTTAGGGGGGAAGAAAACATATAATCGAACATCAAAAGATTACGATTAACCAGAAAAACAGACATCTCAAGTTAATTATTTTAGTGCTTTTCTATGTATGGGAAGATGCAAGAATCTAGATTCATTGAAATTATTCCTTAGATATGCATCTTAACTATCTAGGGCCACTGTCCTGTTTTTCTCCAACCTGAATTCCCCTCAAGGCGCCCCGGTGGTGGTGGATGCAGTGGCTGAGGCTAGATGGCAGGCAACATTTATTGTTTCCTGGAATGCCAGGCAACATTTTTTTGCCTGCACAATTATATCTCAATAAAGCTGTTAAATTAATTAATTAATTAATTAACTAATTTAAAAATATTGCTGAACAGGGCTTCCCTGGTGGCGCAGTGGTTGAGAGTCCGCCTGCCGATGCAGGGGACACGGGTTCGTGCCCCGGTCTGGGAGGATCCCACATGCCGCGGAGCGGCTGGGCCCGTGAGCCATGGCCGCTGGGCCTGCGCGTCCGGAGCCTGTCCTCCGCAACGGGAGAGGCCACAACAGTGAGAGGCCCGCGTAACGCATAAAAAAAAAAAAAAAAAAAAAAAAAAATATTGCTGAACAGGTTTGAATCACTATGAAGATTAAACTGTGGACTGTGTTCTCAGACACTTTAGCTACATTTACTCATATGATATTGAATATACTAGTTACAAATCATTTTTATATGTATGATAAGGAAAACAATCCTTTTCTCATTAAATGGGTTTCACAGTATTGGAAAATCTCCAGTATTGGATTAATAGCACAATGATACCACCTCTGGTTCTTTATGAGGTTTTATTCACGAGGCTAAGCATCTTTTATGTGATTATTTGCCTCTTTTCTCAATTGCCTGCTTAAATTTCTTACTCTGTTTTCTATGTAGTTGTCCATCTTTTTTCTTAAGGATACTTTATATTCTGGATACTAATCCTTTGTCCATTATATGCATAGAAAATATCTTTTCCTGGTCTGTGTCTTCTCTTTTCACTTTTTTTTTCTTTTCACTTTTTGATTGCGTGTGTCAGTGAGAAATTAATCAGTCGATCTAAGAAAGAAATGGAAATTTTTATTCGAGCCAAATTTGAGGTTATAACCCAGGAAGAGCATCTCAGAAAGCCCTGAGAACTGTTCTGCTAGTTAGAAGTCAAGGCACAGTTATATAAGTTTTTTGAGACAGAGAGTTGTACATCAAATGACGTATTACAGTTTACATAATCCAGATCTAAGCAGCATCGTGGTGGGTCATGTACCCCTTACAAGGTCAAGAAGGAATGTTACCTTTTTTTTTTTTTTGCGGTACGCGGGCCTCTCACTGTTGTGGCCTCTCCCATTGCAGAGCACAGGCTCTGGACGCGCAGGCTCAGCAGCCATGGCTCACGGGCCCAGCTGCTCCGTGGCATGTGGGATCCTCCCGGACCGGGGCACGAACCCGTGTCCCCTGCATCGGCAGGCGGACTCTCAACCACTGCGTCACCAGGGAAGCCCGGGAATGTTATCTTTTAAGGAGTTGTCTTGTTGGTGCTAGGAGAATATTGCTCTTTATGGTTGAGCAGGTACTCCTGCCGATGGGGCAGATCTGGTAGATGCATAATGCAGATACACAATGCACAGTGGGGGAAGTGAGGAGGCCAAAGGGCAGAGAAGATTTTTTTGTTTAAATCTCTCTTGTCTTGCCATAAAAATATGGCTTTTATTTCATATGTGTTTAGATGAATAATTTTATTTTGCTTTGTTTTAATAGTTTTTATGTGAAACTATCTCAAGCATACAGAAAAGTTCCAAGTAAATAAAAGTAACTTTTTTTCTGAACTGCTTGAAAGTATGTTCCAACCTGATATCCCATCATCCCCGAATACTTCAGTGTTTTCTACAAACAAGGACCATCTCCTACATAACCATAGGACAACCAACAAAATCAAGAAATTAACATCCCTATCATCTAATCCTCAGACCCCATTCAGGTTTCACCTATTGTCCCAACAGTGTTCATTATAGCAAAAGAATCCAATTGGGGATTATGTTTAGTCTTTAGTTTTCATATCTCTTTAGTATTCTGCGATCGGGAATAGTTCCTCAGTCTTTCTTTATCTTTCATAACCTTTTGAACATTACAGGGCAGTTATTTTGTAGAATGTCCCTCAATTTGGATTTGTCTGATGTTTTCTCATGATTAGACTCAGGTAATGAATCTGTCAGGGATAGCACAGAAGTGATGCTGTGTCCTGAGTGCATCCAATCAGATGGCACATAATGTAAATTTGCCCTGTAACCAATGATATTCACTATGATTACTTGATTAAGGTGGGTCTGCCAGCCTTCTCTACTGTAAAGTTACTCTTTTCCCCTTTGTAATTAACACGCAATTTATGGAGAGGCACTTTGAGATCATGTAAATATCCTGTTCCTCATCAAATTTTCAATGTATTCATTTATATCAGTATGGACTCATAATTCCCTATTTTATTCTATGGGTTATAATCTTACTGTTATTTATTTTTGTTTTAAAAATTTATACTATTTTTATTATACAAATTAGGATAAATATGGAGAAGAATGAAGTAATAAAAAAAAGCAAATCTGAAGTCATTCAAATGATTACATAGATGTTAGTTACCCCCAGAGCATAAATAGTGAAATTCTCATGAGTTAAATATTCATGTGATATGATTTTATGGAATTATTTTAAGATGTCAACCTAGTATTTCTTTAGCAATGTCAGAAGTTGAGCATATCCTTCCTAGAATAAAAATAATAACAAACCTTTGGGTGCTAACTATGTGTCAGTTTCTGTTCTAAGTGATTTGTGCATATTAATTCATCCACATTTTACAGTGAGGAAACTGAGGCACAGAGGAAGTGAGTAACTTAGACAGGGCTGTAGATCTAGTATGTGGCAGAGTCAAGATTCTAGCCCAGGTAGTGTGGCTCTCGCCACCAAGTGCTTGCTTGTTCTTCTCTTCTGCCTCCAGAAAATTTCCTCCTTCTTTGCCTTATTCTCACTGCCCTCTGTCATTACATTAGATCATTACTACTTTGTCGCCATAATCTAAACCAGAGATACACAGCTATCATGTGTGAGCTGTGCATTTTCAAAAATGAAACTTTTTAACTTCGAGATCACTGTAGAATTGCATGCAATTGTAAGAAATAATACACAGAGAACCTATATACCCTTTATCCAGTTTCACCTAATGGTAACACCTTCCAAAATGACAGTACAGTATCATAACCAGGGAATGAACATTGATACAATCCACAGGATCTCTCCTGCTACCCTTTTACAACCACACCCACTGCCCTTTCACCCTCCATCCCTTCCTCCATGACCCTAACCCCTGACATTAATTTGTTCTCTATCTCTATCATTTTGTCATTTCAGGACTGTTATATAAATGGAATCATATACTATATGACTTTTGGATATGGCTTTTTTCACTCAGCACAATTCCCTGGAGATTCATTCAAGTTGTTGTGTGTATCAACATTTTGTTCCTTTTTATGGCTGAATAGTATTCTAGAGTATGGATATACCACAGTTTGTTTTCCCATTTACCTGTTGAAGGACATCTGGATTGTTTCCAGGTTTTCACTATAACTAGTAAGGCTGCTATGAACATTCATGTACAGCTTTTTGTATGAACAGAAGTTTTCATTTGTCTGGGATAAATGCCCAAGAGTACAACTGTCGGGTCATTTGGCGATTGCATGTTTAGTTTATATGAAACTGCCAAACTTTTTCAGAGTGCTTGTAGCATTTTACATTCCCACTTGCAATGTATGAGTAATGCAGTTTCTCTGCATACTCGCCAGCATTTGGCATTATGATTTTGTATTTTAGCCATTCTGAGTGTGTAGTGATAGCTCATTGTGGTTTTAGTTTTCATTTCCTTAATGGTTAATAATGTTGAATATCTTCTCATGTGGTTATTTGCCATTGTGTATCCTGTTCAGCAAAATGTCGCTTTATACCCTTTGCCCATTTTCTAAAGAAATTGTTTGTTTCTTTAATGCTGAGTTTTAAGAGTTCTTTATTCTAGCATATTATTGGATCATGTTTTTTAATCCACTCTGCCAATCTCTTTTAATTGATGAATTTAGACCATTTATATTTGAGGTAACTATTCATATGTTAGAGTTTGTTTGCCATTTTAATATTTATTTCCTGCTTGTTTCCTCTTTTTCTCATTCTCTTTTCTTACCTTCCTGTGGGTTACTTGAGCATGTTTTGGATTCCATCTTGATTTATTTATTGTGTTTTGAGTGTACTGCTTTGTATATATTTCTTTGAATATATCTCTTTGTATAGATTTCTTAGTGGTTGCTCTAGGTAACCAGTAGGTATGTAACTTATCTACTACTGGTATCAATGTTTACCACTCTGAACGAAGTGCAGAAACCTTATTTCCTTTACCCTCCCCACTTTAAAAATATAATTGTCTTGGGCTTCCCTGGTGGCGCAGTGGTTGAGAGTCCACCTGCCGATGCAGGGGACATGGGTTCGTGCCCCGGTCCGGGAAGATCCCACATGCCGCGGAGAGGCTGGGTCCGTGAGCCATGGCCGCTGAGCCTGCGCATCCGGAGCCTGTGCTCCGCAACGGGAGAGGCCACAGCAGTGAGAGGCCCGTGTACCGCAAAAAAAAAAAAATATATATATATATATATATATAAAATTGTCTTAAATATCTCCTCTACATAAATTGAGGACCACATCAGATATTATCTACAAGAAACTCACTTCAAATACAATGGCATAAGTAGATTGAATATTAATCTTTAAAAAGGCAGCAGTGGCTCTATTAATATCAGATAAAGTAGACTTCAGAGTAAAAAAACAAAAACAAAAAATAACCGTACTAGAAACAAAGAGGGACATTGCATAATGATAAAAGGATCAATCTACCAGGAAGAAATGACAATCCTCAATGTGCACATTTCAAACAAAAGAGCCTCAAAATACCTACAGGCCTCCATGTAGGTGGGTGGGACACAGACTGACACCATCTCCTTACCTCTGTGTGTGGGTGTAAGCTCACTTGCCTTCTGGGTCCTGCTGACGTCAGAGGTGAGGGGAATGGGAAATCCTGATTAGAACTAACCGGTACTTGCCTTGTTTAGTCTGTGGATGCTAGGTGAGGCGGAGGCGCTGAGGGGTGGGGTGGAATACCAGCTCCCTGCTCTCCTGATGAAACATGGTAGTGTTGTGGGGGAATGTTGATTTTTCCATTGCTGTTTGGCTGGTGTAGGGCTGGTATTATCTAAAAGGTTTTTCTGTTGTTAAGCCACCCTTTGCCCCGACCTTTGGCGAAACAGACTTTCTTTGTATTTTTTTTTTTTTTTTTTTTTGTCTGTGCCTGTTGGCAGTTCCAGATTGGAGGCTTCTGGAGCCCCGTGTCCAGGATTTATGAGCGGCAATAAGGAAGCTGAGGAAATTCACTGCTGTGTTATTCCTCAAGTCATGAGGTCCCTAGACCATCTATCTGCCTTCTTTCCACCTTCCAGAGTCTTCCTTTGCTTATTTGTTGTTTTGTGTACAGGGGGTTTTAGTTGTAAGAAGGAGGGTTTGCGAGGGATGGCCTACTCCCTCTTGACCGGAACTGGAAGTCGTTATTTATTTCGGGGCTCAAACTATCCAAACTTGGCCCAGTGAGAGCCCCTTCAAGCTGCCTCCTGTATAATTCTATGTCCCCGTTATTCTCTGAGCAATTCACTACTTTCTGGCGCAAGATGTTCTAAGCACATCTTGTACTTTCCCTGCTCCAGCCATAGAATAAGCCATTTCTTCGAAGAACCCTGTATCCTTTAGCAGAGACTGGTAGTATTTAGAAACCATTAACGATGAGGTCTAGCAGACACTCTCCTCATCCCTCCGGGACTCCAACACTCAGCTTTTCCCGAACGAAGATGTGTGAAGGACAAAGTAAGATATGCCTCTGATCACAGTAAATGCCCCTCTTGCAGCACCTGAGGTCCCCACCAGGCGCTCAGTCACCCTGGCTTTGGTCGCTAAGAAGGTATGAGCTTGGCTTTAGGGGGATGAGCTTGCACTTTGCCAACTACAGACAAAGCTGGAGAGTTCGGGAACGATCTAAAGGCTGAACCAATGAACGCCTTAGTTTGCTGGGGGGTGGCGGAGGGCGGAGGGCGGGGACAGGTTACGTATGCAAGGAGACTGCTCGAGGGGTTGGTGCGTTGCGCCGGGTCAGGAGTTTGCAACCTGTCAAGCCACTGCCGGCTGTTGGGCCCAGAGGGATCTGACTGGGAGCAGCCAAGAACGCTGGCCCGGAACCTGCTCCCGCCGTGGGCGCCCTGTCACCCTCTCCAGGATCTTCCCCTCTCTCGGCCCCTCTGCCATCCTTCTCTCCCAGCCTCTCGGTCTCCGGCTTCTCCGCCGGCTCTTTAGTCCTTTCCAGGTCGCCTCCTGCCCTTCCCGATTGCCTGCCCTTTCGAGACTATGGGCGCCTCTCATTGGTGCTGCTTTAGCCGCCGAGATAGGCTGGGACGCGCCTGGCTGCGCAGCCCAGGAGGCGCCTTCTCTGCACTTGTTCCCTCGGCAACAGGGGCGGGGTTTGTGGGACCTCAGGGAGCTGCGGGGACACTGAGTTAGTCCTTAACCTCTAGTTAATAAACGGGAGAGTATTGAGGGCTTACTAAGTGCCGGCCACCATGTAGGCAACGGAAACAAGTCCGGTCCTTTAAGGCCGCATGAAGTCTCATGTAATTACCCGCATTTTCTTTTCTTTTTTTTAAGCTTTATTAAAGGATAATTGACATACAAAATGAACATATTTAAGGTACACATCTTGATGAGTTTGGATATATGCATACATCACCACAGGCAAGGTACTAAACATATCTATCACCTCTAAAAGTTTCCTTGTGTTCTTTTGTGGGTTTTTTTTTTCCTTTGGTGATAGGAACATTTAACATGAGATCTAGACTCAGTATAGTTTAAAGTGTACAGTGCCTTATTGTTAATTACATACGGTGTATATGGTTAACTATATATTGGTACTGGGTTGTACAGATCTCTAGAATTTATTCATCTTCCATAAGGGAAACTTTATATCCATTGAGCAACAATTCCCCATTTTCCCCTCCTCAGCCCCCAGTAACCACCATTCTATTCTCTGCTTCTATGAGTCTGAGTTTTCTTTCTATGAGTTTATTTTACATACCTCATATAAGTGGACATGCAGTGTTTATCCTTCTGCAACTGGCTTGTTTCACTTACCATAAATTCCTCTAGGTTCATCCATGTTCTTGCAAATGGCAGGATTTCCTTCTTTATTAAGGCTGAATAATATTCCACTATATGCATATACCACATTCTCTTTATCCATTCATCTGTCGTGAGTGTTTGGGTTGTTTCCATGTCTTCAGTATTGTGAATAATGCAGCAGTGAATATGGGAGTGCACATATCTCTTTGAGATCCTGATTTTCATTCTTTTGGATATATACCCAGAAGTGGGATTGCTGGATAATATGATAGTTCTATTTTTAATATTGTGAGAAACCTCCATACTGTTTTCTCTAGTGGATGCGCCATTCTACATTCCCATCAACAGTGTACAAGGGTTTCAATTTCTCCACATCCTTGCTAGTACTTGTTTTCTTTTGTTTTGTTTGATAATAGTCATCCTAACAGGTGTGAGGTGGTATCTCAGTGTGGTTTTGATTTGCACTTCCCTGATGATTAGGGATGTTGAGCACCTTTTCAGGCGCTATATATATATATATATATATATATATATGTCTGGTGGCCATTTGTGTGTCTTCTTTGGAGAAATATCTATTAAAGTCCTTTGCCCATTTAAAAACTGGATTATTTGGGTTTTTTTTAAAAACATCTTTATTGAGATATACTTGACATACAATAAATTGCACATATTAGAGTGTACTATTTGCTAAGTTTGTTGTATACATCAGTGAAACCATCACCACAGTCAAGAGCATGAGCATATCCTTTGCCCCCGAATTTTCCTCTTGCCCCTTTTTTATTCACTCCTTTCTGCTCCTCTCTGTTCCCACAATCCCCCAGGCAACCACTGACCTGCTTTCTGTCACCATAGATTAGCTTGCGTTTTCTAGAATTTTATATAAATGGAATCATACGATATGTACTCTTTTTTGCATAAGTTCTTTCATGCAACTCTATTATTTTGAGATTCACCGATGTCATTGTGTGTATCAGTATGAATTCCTTTGTATTGCTGATTAGTGTTCTGTTGTCTGGCACAGTTTGTTTATTCATTCACCGAGATATTTGGGTCAGTTCCAGTTTGGGTTGTTACAAATAAAGTTGCTGTAAACATCTGTGTTCCAAACGGTATATAATAGCTTTATTACTCTGATCATTCTTGTGGGTTAACATGTAAGACTTAGCATTTGAAGGACAATATCTAGTTTATTAATAACATCTATTTTAACACCATGCACAAATTTTTTTTGTAGAAATTTTTTATGATGTTACAAATCAAGTTTAGAAACCTTTTACAAATAGATCATTTTTGAAAGTCATTGGAGTCATTAACGTATAAGAATGATATTTTTGAAGTGAGGCATGGTAGGGGTGATAGAATCACTCCCATGGCCCCTGGGACACTGAACTCTTGATTTTTCTTACACCTCTCTGAGTTGCTGATTCAACGTTTTATTCGTCAAATAATTATTGGACAGCTACTCTGTACCAGACATTGTTCTAGGTAGTTGAGTAGATAGCAGTGAGCAAATCAGACAGAGTCCCTTTTCTCATGGATCTAACATTCCCATGGAAGGTAGCTCCTCCTTGGAATTATTTATTTATTTATTTTTGCTGGTAATGTTGTTTCTTTTTTAAAAATTTTTAAATTGAAGTATAGTTAATTTACAGTTGTGTTAGTTTCAAGTGTACAGCAAAGTGATTCAGTTTTATATATATATATATATATATATATATATATATACTTTTTCAGATTCTTTTCCATTGTAGGTTATTGCAAGATATTGAGTATAGTTGCCTGTGCTATACAGTAGGTCCTTATTGTTTACCTATTTAATATATGGTAGTTTGTATATGTTAATCCCAAACTCCTAATTTATCTCTCTCCATCCCCTCCTTGGAATTTTTAAATGAACTTCTCATACTAAGCACCGTCCTTATACCCTTATACATGGTGTCCCCTAGCCTTCTGTTCTTGACCCTCTATCTTTCCTCTGCTTTCCTTGGGCAATCGCTTCCTTGCTCATTACTTTAAACTTCCACCTACATGCTTCTCACTACCAAATGTATGTCTCCAGCTCTGATCTCTCTTCTGCTTGACTGATGGGAATGTCCCACAGATCTTTCGAGCTTAATGTATCTAGCATGATCTTGTCACCTTACAGTCCAATCTTCTCTACTCCCCTTCCCCATCCTCCTCCTCTGGTACTAATACCCAAATAACCCTGAAATGGAAGTACTCCAAACCTGGAAGTTGAACTCTCCTTCCCCTACATTTCATGAAACAGCAAGACTTGTGGATTTTACATCCACAAATGAATTCTGTCCTAGCCCCTCTATTTTGTCTGTCCTTCCACAGTTCAAGTCCTAGGCTCCTAATCTATTCTCCCCTTTTGTTATGGGCTAAATTGTGTCCTTGCAAAATTTGTATGTTGAAGTCCTAAGCCCCAGTACCTCAGGATGTGATCTTATTTGGAGATAGGGTCTTTACAGAGGTAATCAGGTTTAAATGAGGTCATTAAGGTGGGCTCTAATCCAATATCATGTCCTTATAAAAAGATGTCCTTATAAGAAGGGGAGATTTGAACACAGAGACATGTACACAGGGAGAACACCATGTGAAGATAAAGCCAGAGATCAGGGTCATGCTTCTACAAACTAAGGAACGCCAAAGATTGCCAGCAAACTACCAGAAGCTGGGCAAGAGGCATGGAACAGATTCTCCCTCACAGCCCTCAGAAGGAACCAACCCTGCTGATACTTTGATCTTAGACTTCTAGCCTCTGAGACAAAAAGTTTCTGTTGACAAGCCACCCAGTTTGTGTTACTTTGTTACCGCAGCAAACTCATACATCCTTCTATTTTGGATCTCTGTCCTATTCACTGTAAACACTGCAGCCAGGAGGAATCAAATCTGAAGACAAATATTCCCATGTCATTCTCCCGCTAAAAGCCATTCACTAGCTCTTCCTCATCTCCAAAAAGTGGTCCAAACTTCTTCAAGTGGAGTTCAAGGCTATTCATACTCTGACCCCTCCTAGCCCCAACTGCCCCATCTTTCAAGCCCTCTTGCTCCCCCACCTCAGCCTTAAGCATCTGCTTTTCGGGCTCTTCACCACCTACTATTGGTTCCTGCCCCTGGGCTTTTATCCCTGTGGTTCTTTCTGCCTGTAAATTCCTCTGTGTTTTCTTCTGTTGGTTCATTCTTATTCCTTCAGTACTTGGTATTTCCTTTCAGGGGAAAATGCTCCCCTTCCCCATGCCTGATTCAAACCCCTGTCTTACTATAGTATTGAAATGATCTCATTAGCAGCCCTGCTTTCCCATGAAGAGTGTCATCTGAAGGGTAAGGCATGTGTTAGCTTCATCTCCGTACTGTTGGGACCCCACACAATTCCTGCATGATACCAAGTAGAAACTCATTAAAACTTAATTGAACAGAACTTAAGAAAAAAAACCCAGTAGATACTCCAAAGATAAAGTGGCAAAGGGCCTGAACAAACAATTATTAAGGTGACTTAAAGCTATGGGAAGGGCTTCCCGGTTGGAGCAGTGGTTAAGAATTCGCCTGCCAATGCAGGGGACTCGAGTTCGAGCCCTGGTCCAGGAAGATCCCACATGCCGTGGTGCACCACAACTACTGAGCCTGTGCTCTAAATCCCACAAGCTACAACTACTGAAGCCCGTGTGCCTAGAGCCCATGCCCCGCCACAAGAGAAGCCACCACAATGAGAAGCCCACGCACCACAACTAGATAAAGCCCACATGCAGCAACGAAGACCCAGTGCAGCCAAAAATAAATAAGTAACTTAATTAATTAATTTTTTAAAAGCTGCGGGAAAATGTTCACCTTACTTAGGAACAAAGAAACTAAAATGAACACAATCAGAAAAAATCATTTTCAAATATCGAAGTAGTATTAATGAGAAATAATGATACTCAGCACTGAAGATGGAGTAGAATGCAGGTTGGAAGTAGAAAACAACTCACTTGGAAAGAAATGAACATTCGCTTGACAGGTGAATAAGAAACCTTAAGGAGGATTATGCCCTTGGGCCTAGTAATCCCTCTTCAATGGGAAAAAATGGAAAAAAACAGGAAAATCTTTCCAGATGAAAGTGATTAGCTCCTGCTCTTTACTGCCTTATCAGTGTTCATGTCCCAGTCTGGCCCTGGGCTAGGCCATGAAGAGAACACCTAGAATGAGAATTAGACCAATGTGACCCTCAGCCTTCCCTGTTGGCCAGTGGGTCAGGGAATATATGTGGAGTGTGTGTGTGGGGGGAGTACTTTCTTTTTTTTTTTTTTTTTTTTTGCGGTACGTGGGCCTCTCACTGTTGTGGCCTCTCCCGCTGTGGAGCACAGGTTCCGGATGCACAGGCTCATTGGCCATGGCTCACGGGCCCAGCCGCTCCGCGGCATGTGGGATCTTCCCGGACCGGGGCACGAACCCGTGTCCCCTGCATCGGCAGGTGGACTCTCAACGAACTGCGCCACCAGGGAAGCCCTTTTCTTTTGTTTTCTTTTTTTAAAAATTTTATTTAAGTATAGTTGATTTACAACACTGTATTAATTTCTACTGTAGAGCAAAGTGACTCAGTTATACATATACATATCTTCTTTTCCACATTCTTTTCCATTATGGTTTATCCTAGGATACTGATTATAGTTCCCTGTGCTGTACAGTAGGAAGGGGGGACCTTTCTTTTTATTTATTTAAATTCATGAACTTATTTATTTTCAGCTGCGTTGGGTCTTCGTTGCTGCCCGTGGGCTTTCTCTAGCTGTGGTGAGTGGGGACTATTCTTCATTGCGGAGTGCGGGCTTCTCATTGTGGTGGCTTCTCTTGTTGTGGAGCACGGACTCTAGGTGCACACGCTTCACTAGTTGTGGTACGTGGGCTCAGGAGTTGTGGCTCGTGGGCTCTAGAGCGCAGGCTCAGTAGTTGTGGTGCACAGGCTTAGTTGCTCTGTGGCATGTGGGATCTTCCCGGACCAGGGCTCGAACCAGTGTCTCCTGCATTGGCAGGTGGATTCTTAACCACTGTGCCACCAGGGAAGCCCAAGACCTTTCTTTTTGATTGTGGGGGGCTGAGTAAGGAAGAACCAAGGAGAGAGGCCCAGGATGTAGCAGCTCATGTTGCTACACTGAACCAGCTTCCCTAGTGAGAGCTGGGGAGGGGTCCCAAGTACCAGCCTGGCCTCGGGCTGTGGGGGCCGTGGTTGCTCACAAGGGGGTCAGGACGGTCCAGAGCCAGTTACAATGGAAGCCCTCCTGGAAGGGGGGGAGTTGTCAGACCTGGGTCTTCTCCAAGCCACACTGGGCTCTGAACCCTGGGTATAGCCGCACCAGAAGCTTCCAGTTAGGCAGGATTTCCTCCCTTATCAACCTGGTACAATCTCCTGGACCATAGGAGAAGGAAGCAACCAACTTATGGGCACATTCCTCCTCCTGGCAGAGACACCTGGCTTCTGGGAGTGGGCTCTCGGAGCGGGCGGGTGCTGACTTGGGGGCCATAATCCCCCAGATAAGACCTGCCTCTTCCCATGCACTTCTTATCCATGTTCTCCCCAGATGGGGCCATGGCTGCCTTCGGCACAAGATGCTGACTCCTTCAGACTGTCAGCAGGAGGACAGATCTACTGGACCTCCAGTTCCTCGAGGAGAGAGCTGCTCTTTTTCCTGGAGTGTGCTTCCAGAACAAGTCACAGGGGGCTAGCATGCAGTAGACACTCAGTACATGATGCTAAAGAAATATCTCTGGGATATGGACCCTCACCCTCGAATACCCCCTCTTGCATTGTAAGCCATAATTTTGGAGTGGAAGGTGCCCTAGACCGGAAAGTGTTGTGGGGGGGCGGTTATGGCGGGTGTCAGACAATCTCTGGTACTCCCTGCGCTTACACTCCACTGAAGAGATGTTGAGGTTAATTCCACTCCTGGGTATGTATCCGAAAAAACCAAAAACACTAACTAGAAAGGTACAGGCACCCCAATGTTCATAGCAGCATTATTTACAATAGCCAAGATATGGAAACAACCTAAATGCCCATCAACAGATGAATGGATAAAGAAGGTGGGGTACATATACACAATGGAATACTACTCAGCCATAAAAAGAACAACATTTGCAGCAACATGGATGGACTTGGAAGGCGTTATGCTAAGTGAAATAAGTCAGAGAAAGGCAAACACTGTGTGATATCACTTATATGTAGAATTTTAAAAATACAGGAAGCTAGTGAAGATCATAAAAGAGAAGCAGACACAGATATAGAGAACAAACTAGCGATTATCAGTGGGGAGAAGGAAGAGGGGAAGGACAAGATGGGGTAGAGGATTAAGCGGTACAAACCATTAGGTATAAAATAAACTACAAGAGTGTATTGTACAACATGGGGGAATGTGGCCACTATCTTATAATAACTATAAATGGAGTATAAAAATTATGAATCACTGTATTGTACACCTGTAACTTTTATAATATTGTACATCAACTATACTTCAATAAAAAATAAACAGTTTTTAAAAAGAGAGATGCTGAGGTTACTGAGGCATCGTGGGTGAATCCAGAGGAAGAGCTGGGCCAGAGACCTAAGAACCCCCGTCAGCCTCCATCTCCTCTGGCTACCTTCTGAAAGATCTCCCCTCTCTTTGCCTCCATCCTACTTCTCTGGTTCCCCCTCTCCCTCGGTCTTTCTCTTTCTCTCTCTCTCCCCCTCCTTCTCTCTCTCTCTCCTCCTCTTTCTTCGTTCCTTCCATACTTTGTCTCTAGACCTCATTCATTCTTTCATCTTCTGCATCTCTCCTTTCCTCCCTCCCTCTTTTCTCTCCTCCTCCTCCTTTTTTTTTTCTTTTTTAGAGACAGGGGTCTGGGTGGCAGTTTCTATTTATTTATTTATTCATTTATTTATTTGGCTCTGTTGGGTCCTAGTTGAGGCATGCGGGATCTTTGTTGCCGCGTGCGGGATCTTTAGCTGCGGCATGCGAACCCTTAGTTGCGGCAAGTGGGATCTAGTTCCCTGACAAGGGATGGAACCCGGGCCCCCTGCATTGGGAGCGCAGAGTCCTAGCCTGGACCACCAGGGAAGTCCCCTCCTCCTTCTTCTTTACCCTCTTCTCTCTCTCTCCCCCTCCTCCATTCCTTCCGTACTTTGTCTCTAGACCCCATTCTTTCTCCTTCTCTATCCCTTCCTTCCTCCCATCCATGCATCCATCCTCCTTCCTTCCCTCCTTCTGGCCTTAGTGAAGGGATGAGCACTCCTTAGGCCCCCTGGATAGCTCAAGTTTGTGTTGTTGTGTGAAAGAGCATGGTCAGGTTGGGAGGACAAAGCTTGAGCTGGGAGATACGGCAGTCTCTGCCTCCTGTTTCCCGACATCCACTTCACTTCCTGTGTTTTAAAACCTCATGCCAGAGTGAGACTTTTTCTGGGAAGAGGAGGTAGTTGGGAGGCTGCCAAGGTAGGGTGAGGGGCCACTGTGGCAGGAGGGTGAGGGTCTTGAGAACCTCTCAGAGAACAGGCAGAGGCTCCCACAGCAACCCTCACCCTTGGAGGGAGCCCTTGAATGGCAGAAGGGTGTGTCGGCCTGGCTAACTTGGTCACCTCCCCTGCTCCCTCGCCTCCAGAAGCCCTCTCCAGAGTTGAAAAGGGCATGGCATCCCTCTGGAAGCTTGCTGTAGTATCAGGAGCCAGGACAAGGCCTTCCTCCTGGCCTACACACACAGAGAGCACCCATGGGCCTGCTTTTCGACAGAGTCTATCCCAGGGAGGGAAAATGTGGCAACCCAGCACTTATTTGACACTTACTGTATGCTGGGCACCATGCTGGCTGCTTTTCTCTAGCCTAATTTCAAATTCACAAGAAGCTTACAGGGGATGCGTGTACCTGCCTCCCCACACCTCTTGCCTTAAGTCTTCATCCCCTCTCACCTGGATTACGATTTTTACTTCCTAAACTGTTCTCTTTGCTTCCAGACTTTTGTTTTGTTTTATTTATCTTTATAGATAAGGTTACAGCATTTCAAACTTTATTTGAACACACCAGTGGTGACAAAGAGCACCAACAAGTGACAGGCACGGTTGCTAATGTGGTCAGAGGGCAGGAGGGAGCTCAAGAAAGCCTGTCGGTCCCTGCCCCTTCCTCCCCCTACATCTTGCTGTCACTTTTGACATCAGTTAAGCACAGGCAAGAAACAAAATCACTTTCAAGAAGGCTGGGCTCCACTTCATTACCAAGAAGACCTTCAGGCTCTGAGGAAAAGCAGAAATTAGAGAGGCCAACCTGCTCCCTGCCCTTGGCCTGCTCCATCCACATACCACGGTTACCCAGGTCCTGGCTGGGACTTGGGACAGAGGAAAAGCCAGGAAGACACTCTCCACCTGGCCATACTGGGAAGCTGGAGAGACTGTGGGTCAATGACCAGATGAGATGCCCAAACCAACAGGTGGAACTCTGGGTGGTTACCAGCTTCTTCTGGGGGAAAAAGTCATTCAAGAAAGAACAGCAACTTGCTTCACACATGACTGGGGTAAAATACCTTTGCAGAAATCCTAACCAATGACTCATCCATCCTCAGATCCCCAGAGCATTGAAATATTTACAAATTGTCATTGGGTTGCAGTGAGGGGGAAAAACTTGGTGAAAACCTGTCCTCTAAAGGCAGAAAGAAGGAATTCCCTGGCGGTCCAGTGGTTAGGACTCTGTGCCTTCACTGCCAAGGGCGCAGGTTCAATCCCTGGTTGGGGAACTAAGATCCCTGCAAGCCACGCGGCGTGGCCAAAAAGTAAAATAAAATAAAATAATAAATAAAGGCAGAAAGATCATCTATGTCTGTTTCTCAGGGTACTGAGTTCAGGTCCCAACACCAGTCCCAAATGCTCACTTCCAAATGCTCCCCCGAGATGCCCCTTCCACACTGCCCCAACACAAGCCTGACACAGATTTGGGCTGTGTGAGCTGGGACCTAGGGCCACTACACACCTGCTTCCTTTACCAAGAGAACCCCGCCCCTCTTTGTCTAACTTGGCAAATCCCTGCTCACCATTCACAGCTTGGTTCTAAGGTGACTTCCAGGGAGTAACATTTTCTGGTCCCCTCCTGACCAGTTCTTCCCAGCTTCCCCTGTTCATGCTTCCTGACTGCACTTGGCTGTAATGTCATCTTCCTCCTTCGTCCTCTGACCTCCTTCTTATTCCCCTGACCTCCTTCTTATTCCCCTTTGTATCCCAACTGCCTGAGAGCTCTCCATATACTTGGTGAATGCGTGGCTAGAAGGATAAATGGGAAAACGTGTGCTTTGTGAGGTCTGGTCATGCGTCTAAACTCTGCTATCTAAGCTGTGTGAATGAATCAGTATCCAGACTGGAATCATTCCTAGTGCTTGCAGCTCTCCTCCCCACCTCTTCCTCCTGTTGAACTGGCTCTCCTTGGGAGGTCTGTGGGGTTCCTGGGGGTAGCAGCTGGGTGGGTTCTGGAATCAACCTTCATGTCTGGTCGCTGGGAGTCATCCCCTGCTTGGAGACCATTCCTAGCTGGCTTGGGTCAGACCATCTGGTCCCTGGCCTGGAAGTGCAGGAGCGATAGCCTGGTCCAAGCGCAAGAGGCACACGGAGGCATGTAAGTGGGGATTCTGGGTGAGATGGGATGCTCATTGAATCCCACTTGGGGCGACTAGAGACTGGGTTTGTGGAGGGTCGCTGAGGTCCCTCCTGGCCCCACATGGATTGACTCAGCCTAGGGGCTGGATCAAGAGAAGGCCCTCAGGCCAGGGGCCCAGTTCGGATTTGAGGTTATTCTGAATCGTAAAGGAGGGGAGTGTTAATTCCTGGCAGCTCGAGCTGTAGAGACCTGCAAAGTGCGTGGGGAGGTGGCTGCCTCTGTCCTCCACAAGCTGTCCTGCTGTCTTGAAGTGCCACCATTGGGCATTTCCAGGGTTCTGGGCTACAGAGTTGTGACAAAGATTCTCCCCTTGACCAAACTCTGTTCAGGCGCCCCTGAACTTTTCAACTAGCCCTCGACTTTTGGGCTTCTGTGTTCCTCTCTGCATTGTCCAATTTTAGCAAGAATCCTGCTAAGTCAATTTAGCCAGAATTCCCCATTCTCCATATCTGATCACCCTGGATAGCTGATCTGGTTCCTCATCCTCCACCATTCCCCAGGTGATGTCTGATCACTCGCTGCCCTCAGCAAGAATCCTGTTGGATGGATTTAGCTAGAATTCCACCTTACCCCTGACATTTCCTCTTAGTAATTTTCCACCCACCGATACACTCCACCCCGCCCCCTCCCGCCCCACTGCTCCTGGCGATAACTTCTCACTTGCCCATTCTGTATTCAGAATTCAACCTGGTTCTATAGTGAGGTCTCTTTTCCCCTCTTGCAATAGTCCTGAATAAAATCTGTTTTTACCACTTTAACTACTGTCCAGCTCTGCTTTGTCTTTGACAATGGCAGGTCTCCACCCCAGAGACCCCAGGCCCCTGACCCTTGTGTCCCACTTCCTCCCCCGCAGGAGGGGACTGTGGAGGCCAGGGCTGTGCAGTCCCCCTTGCACCCCTGTTCGGTCCTTGACAGCACCTCCTGGGACCACAGAGAGCGAGAGACCAGGAACCGCAAGGAGGGGCCCCGAGCCCTTGGGGCAAGCGGCCACCGCTCAAGATTAATCCTCTCCCGCGCTGGGAGGGGCCTGGGCCCCGTCGCCATTGGTCTCAGCCCGCCGGAGCCCCATGTCGGCCTGCTCATCCCCTTGGGTCTAAAGGAAGCAGCTAGTTCCGCAAGGGGCTCCTCGGGTTGGGAGCCCTAAAAAGCGAAAGACTGGAGACGGACAGGGGAGGGATGGATGAAAGAAAAGCTGTGCAGAAGCAAAATGGAGGAGGCAGCGGCGAACGGGAAGAGAACCAAGAGCAGCAGCCCTTTGCAGGCTCACAACGCGAACGGCAGGGGGCGCCAGAGACCGCCCAAGGCCAAGGCCAAGCGCTACTGCGGCAAAGCGCCCGCCTTGTTCTTCAAGTGCTACTGCGGCAAAGCGCCCGCCTTGTTCTCCGCAGTATTGGGGGGCTGGCCTCCTCTTTCAGGTTCCTGGCCGCTCCGCCCCGATCCGCAGCCGCTGCCCTGGTGACTGTCGTGCGCAGTCACGGAGCGGCCTCCGCTCCCCCGGACCAGGGTTCTTAACGTGAAGGAATAACCTTCCTCTCTTCCTCTTCCCCTCCTCCCCCGCACCACACTCCGTCCATCTTCTCTTCCATCTTCTCTATGTTTATCTTCTTTTGTTATATAGATGATGCATTTATAGATAAATAGATAGAGATGTGTGTGTGTGTGTAGATATTTATCCAAGCGTTATTTGTAAAAAGGGAAGCATTTGAAATCACAGTTGGGGAATAATAAATTAAGGAAACCAAGGGTGGACAGTCTCTTTTAAAAATATTGTGAAACCTTTAAAACTGTTGTTTATCAGGACCACGTAACATCATGGAAAAATGATTTTCATATAATAGTAAAGTGAAAAATGCGAGATGCGTATGAACCACCATGTTAAAATGTTAACTATACACAGAAAGGGGATGACAACCAAAATTCCCCCCCAAATATGAATAATGGTTTTCTACAGGTACGGTAATGCTTTTCCAGATCTTTCACATTTGTAGAGTATGTATAAATTCATACAGAAAGAAAAGGAAGCCTTCTCTTTTTACAAATAAAGGAAGCAAGCTGCATCCGGCTCTGTGGCTGGGCAGGAGGGGGAGCCTGGGCAGGGCTTGAGTTGGGCAGAGGGCTCCTCAGTGACGCCTTGTCAGCTGTCCCCCAGGTCCTTGGATCCACCCCTACCCGTCTCTGCAAACGCTGTTTTCTGCTCCCCTTCCCCTGTGCCCAGGTAGCCCTACCTTAAGATCCCCACCTCCTACACACCCCAAACTCCAAATTTTACTTTGCAGGCTTCTTGAAATAGTCTCCTGTTAACATTTCTCTGCTCAAAATATTTAAGAATTTCTCAATTAATCTAATGAATTGAAGAAATTTATCCATGCTTGGCTTTAGAAGCACTCACATTTTGGCCCTGACTTAGGGTTTCCCACTAACTGCTTCCCCATCCGTATATCTATCAAAGGGGGCAGTTTTCCACTGCCCAATTCCTCCTCGCCTTGCTGATGGTGATCAGCAATCCATGCCCCTGGGCCCTGGGCCCTGAGCCCTGATGGGCAGTGCAGAGCACCTGTATGTGTTAACAGAAGCCTTTCTGTAATAGATGGGATTGAAGTAAAAAGACACACCAATAATGTGCCGAGTACACATGGGGGTTTAATACAGTCAACCTTGGATAACTTCAGGGGATTGGTTCCAGGACCTCCATGGATACCAAAATCCTCAGATGCTCAAGTCCCTTGTATAAAATTGCTTAGTGTTTGCATGTAAACTACACATATTCTCCCGCATACTTTAAATCATGTCTAGGTATTACTTATAATACCTAATACGATGTAAATGCTATGTAAATAGTTGCTAGAGTGGCAAATTCAAGTTGTGCTTTTTGGAACTTTCTGGAATATTTTGCCAAATATATATATATATAGCCACACCCCACAGCATGCAGGGTGTTCGTTCCCTGACCAGGCATCAAACCCGTGCCTTCTGCAGTGGAAGCACAGAGTCCTAACCACTGGACCACCAGGGAAGTCCCTTGAGTATTTTCAATCTTTGGGAGAACCTACAGATATGGACAGCCAACTATGCATCTTTGTGGAATACAATACAGTATACATTAAATGGCCACCGGTATGTTAAAATATCAGCAAACTGACAAGCAAGGTTTTAAAATACACATTGAATTTTCAAAGTGTACAATACACATTATACTCATTTTCTGGCACTGCCCAGGCTATAGCCCCTAAAAGTAAATTCCATTTGAGTATATCAGGCCTAGGATGGCAGGTGAGGAATTCGAATTCAGTCCTGACCCAGTGCTCCCCACGCCGGTGCAGGAAGACAAACTTAACATCGCCTGTCCAGATATGAAGGGGTGCTCAGTCCTCACCCTTCTAAACCACTGGGTCAGGCAAAGAGGGGTCTCGTGCTGTGCCCGGGACCTACAGCTCTGGCTACAGTGGGGCTGAGCCAGACCTCCTGACTGAGCTTCTGGAAGAGTCGCCTTTTTCCCCAAAGCACACTTGCCTCCTGGTCCTGTGCTTCCTGGGGGATGGGGTGGAAGCAGCCGCAAAATAAACTGGGGGAGTGGCGGTGAGAAACAGAAGCCATTCCTATTTGATTGCCCTCACTCCCCTTCTCCCTAGTCAGATCCTCTCCTGTGTTCTCTGCACCTGACACGTCCTTCTCTTCCAACTTGTCACTGTGACTGGAATAAATGGAGGGATGAGTCAGGACCTGGCAGTGCCGGAGGAGCTGGAAGGGAGGCGCTGGGTCTCCGGCGCAAACACTTCCTGTTACAAATTCGACCCCTGACTTCAACTGCTAGACAGGTGGCTGGGAGGAGGAGACCGAGTGGTCAAGAATCAAGATCGGTCATTTTTTCTCCTCCCCCCAGCTTTCTTTGGCTGATATTTTTGCCCTCTGCCCAGGCTGACCTGACACTCAGTTCCAATGTCCCAGCCCCACCAGGACCTCTGTCCCCACCCTATCCACTGCATGCCAAATTCTGATCCAGAATATTATTAGGATGTGAAACATGTATCTCGGAATCTAGAACACATGGCATTTCTCTAATTGTTAAAGTTAAAATTGAAATGGCATTTTTGAGGCCTATCTGTTTAAGAGAAGGAATCTAACATATATCTGATCATTGTTATGTCCTTTACCATCCCAGTTTCTTATCATTTTTAATATAATGTAGGGTTTATAGTTCATACAGTTATCAATATACTATATAATACATTTATATAATAATCATATTTTGACATTTGGTTTTATAACTGGATTTAGAATTTTATAAACCATGATTATGTCTAACCTGCTTCAGGCCTCATTGCCAGGCTCTGCCAGGACCAGCACTCTTCAGTAGAAAGATTTTGCAAGCCACATAAATAAATTTTCTTGTAGCCACTTTATAACAAGTAAAAAGAAACGAGTGAAATTAATTTTAAGAATACATTTCGTCTAACCCAATATATCCTAAATTATATCATTTTAACACGTAAACAATTTGAAGTTATTAATGAGATATTGTACATTCTTTTTTCATACTAAAATCATTGAAATCCCGCATGTATTTTACACTTCTCAATTCCTGTGACTAGTGGCTACTGTATAAGACCGTGAAAGTCTATGAATTCCCCATTCTTTCGTAGGCAGGTTGAGGAACCTTGCATTAACGTAATGGGAAGATGAAGCACTGGCATATCATTTTCAATTGTGTCATGTCTAGTCATAGAGTCAAAATAGTCGCAATTTTTCTTTCATACAGTGTTTTGAAACAAAAAGAATAGCCGCTGTATATGAACTATGTCGACTATATCTAATTGTCGTATTAATCATCTTAATAACAATGACCACTTATTAAGCATTCACCTCATGCCAGCTTATGTGTGTTTTATGGGCCTTCTGGAAGCACATTGTTAAGAACATGTGGCTCTGGAGACAGACTGCCTGTGGATTAATTTTTTTTTATTGAAGTGAAGTCTATTTACAATGCCGTATTAGTTTTGAGTGTACAGCAAAGTGATTCAGTTTTATATATATATATATATATATATATATATTCTTTTTCAGATTCTTTTCAGATTCCTTTAGGTTATTAGAAAATATTGAGTAGAGTTCCCTGTGCTATACAGTAGATCCTTGTTGATTTTCTATTTTATATATGGTAGTGTTTATGTGTTAATCCCAAACTCCTAATTTATCCCTCCCCCCCTTTCCCCTTTGGTAACCATTAGTTTGTTTTCTATGTCTGTGGGTCTGTTTCTGTTTTGTAAATAAGTTCATTTGTATCTCTTTTTTTTTCAGATTCCACATATAAGCTATATCATGTGATATTTGTCTTTCTCTGTCTGACTTCGTTCACTTAGTATGATAATCTCTAGGTCCATCCATGTTGGTACAAATGGCATTATTTCATTCTTTTTTATGGCCGAGTAATATGTCATTGTATATATGTGCCACATCTTCTTTATTCATCTGTCACCGTGGATTAATTTCGATTCGATCATTTACTTGTGTAATTTTGAGTAAGGACATACATTTCCTAACTCATACATACACTCTAATTCCGTTTTCTCACTCGTAATATCCGGACAATAATAATGCCCACTGCATGGTCGTTGTGAGGATTAAATGAGGTAATCCTTATCAAGCCCTCACCCCATTGCCTCACTCAGGCAGCCCTTCAATGCATGTTCACCTGCTACTATTACTATCCTACTCAGTCCTTATGATAACCACGTCAGGTAGATATTATTACTTCTATTTGAGAGGTGAGGAAACTAGGATTAGGTAGCTTTTCCAAGGTTATAGAGGCTGTTAGACAATGAAATTGGTTTTAAAAGCCTCTGTTACCCTGACCCAGAATCCAGGGTTTTAACTCCCATGCTACACCCTCATCTCAATTCTCCTCATGAGCTACATAACTAAGGAATTAGTTACGTACCATTTGGGATCCATTCAATAGAGGCTTCTTACAAGGTTTTAATATAAAAACTGAAGATAAATACGTAATTGCAGAACTTTTGGTGACCAAATGACTCCAGAAATTAAATAGAACAATTTTAAGTAATTTTTATTGGCAGGACTTTTGAAACATTTTTTTTTAAATGTGAATGGCTGTATAACTTTTTCTGCTCATTCATCAATTGAAGTCGATTGATTATAAATAGTCAGAGTAAACAGAACAGCATAAAGCATTTTTAAAAGGCATCTGGGGCTTCCCTGGTGGCTCAGTGGTTGAGAGTCTGCCTGCCGATGCAGGGGACACCGGTTCGTGCCCCGGTCCGGGAAGATCCCACATGCTGCGGAGCGGCTGGGCCCGTGAGCCATGGCCGCTGGGCCTGCGCCTCCGGAGCCTGTGCTCCGCAACGGGAGAGGCCACAACGGTGAGAGGCCCACGTACTGCAAAAAAAAAAACCCAAAAAACAAAAAGCGAAAAACAAAAAAGGCATCTGTATTCTCATTACTCTGATAAAAATCACCAGACTTTGTAGACTGACAACAGAGAAATAGACCAAGAGAGAGGGTACATATAGGGATGGAAGTGAAGAGATTTTGTGTGTGTGTGTGTAGATATTTAAATATCTGGACCAGAGGATTCTGGAAACTGCCTTCCTGTGTGTCGTGGTCAGCCCTTCTCTGACTTGACCAGGTTTGGAATTCGATTAAGTGGCAGGGGATGCTCAGAGCTATGTGATGAGCCTGGGGTGAGCAGCACATGGGAAGAGGGGGCAGGGCTGGAAGATGCACTGCAGAGGCCATTGGGAGGGACTGGGCTAGTCTGGGTCTGGCTGGGGAGCAAGTGGCACCTGAGATCCCCACATGCACTTGCTGTCTGGGGACATCAGGTCCCTGTGAAGTGACCTGTGTTTCATGTGTTCACATTCCGAGTTCCTGGCAGGCAGCCCTTGGTTCAATCTGTCTCTCTCCCCTCCCCACTATAAGCTATTGGCTAGTCCTTGAGGGATCCTGGTTTTCAGATCCATGGCACTATACACCTTCTGTGGCTTTTCTACCCCTGCCCACACTTTTGCCATTTTCTTAGTCCTCTTGAAGTACCCAGTTTGAGGGTGCCATCTGCGTTCTGCCAGGACCCTGACTGGCAGGATAGAAATATCCTAAAAGTATTTTTCTTATTCACATTCCCTTTGCATGTGCATATCTATTTTAGTATATTGTGCTGTCATGATGCAACTCTTTTTTCAGGTTCTACATTTTCTACTGCACTATTTAACATATGTGTCCTGAAAGTGTGCCCTGTGTCAATGACGTGTACTGTCCCAAGGTGCTCTGGAGAATACCATCCTCATGGCCTTAGCCTTGGAGGAAGTACCCAAGTCCTGCATGTGAGAGCAGCTGGCATGAGTAGAGGGCCTTTTGCTGGGACATCTCATAGGAGTTTCTGTTTCCCCCAGTCCTGTGGAGCTCCTGCGATCAAACCCCACTGGCCTTCAAAGCCAGATTCTCTGGGGGCTCCTCTTCCGGTTGCTGGACCCCCAGGCTGGGAAGCCTGATGTGGGGCTCAGGACTTTCACTTCTGTGGGAGAACTTCTGTGGTATAATTATTTTCCAGTTTTTGGGTAGCCCACCCAGTGGGTATGGGATTTGATTGTACCCTCCTACTGTCTCGTTGTGACTTCTTCTTTGTCTACGGATGTCAGGTATCTTTTTTGTAGGTTCCAGCGTTTTTTGTCATTGGTTGTTCAGCAGTTAGCTGTGATTTTGGTGTTTTCGTAAGAAGGGGTGAGCTCACATCCTTCTACTCAGACATCTTAAGACAGTGTATCAGGACATCTCATAGGAGAACCACAAGATTATGGTCTCTTGGGAATTCCCTAGTGGTCCAGTGGTTAAGACCCCTCGCTTCCACTGCAGGGAGTGCTGGTTTAATGCCTGGTTGGGCACCTAAGATCTCACATGTTATGTGGCGTGGCCAAAAAAAAAAAAAAAAGATTATGGCCTCTTGTGTTCAGACTAGCTTTGAGAATTTCAGCATGAAAATGAGGTGACATCATCGGCTTCCATGTTTTAATTGGCATCTCTATACTAGCCATCACAAGATTTATATTTTCAGCCCATTCCTTTTTTTCTCAGCTTCAGTCTCCTTGATATTGTTATTTAAATATTTTGCTGCTTTTACAGCAACATTAACCTCATCTAGCTACTAGGATGTAAGGCCCAGAGGGCAGGGTCTTTGTTTTGTTTGTTTGTTGTTTTATTCCTGTACAGTCAACACTTATGGTAGTCACTCAATAAAAATTTGAGGAATTTTGAAAAAATAAATTTATTGTTCTTTTTAGCTAAACAGTATTAGAGTATGTTGCTATAACATAATTTACTTAAACAAAACTGTATATACAGCGTTTTCCATACTTAGGGGTCTATTGCGAATAATATTTTCATTAAATTTTATGCCTATAGTTTTTAGTGATATTGAGTAATTCTTTTTTTTTTTTTTGGCTGCATTGGGTCTTCACTGCTGCACGTGGGCTTTCTCTAGTTGCAGCGAGTGGGGGCTACTCTTCACTGCAGTGCCATTGAGGTAGCTTCTCTTGTTGTGGAGCACGGGCTGTAGGCACGCAGGCTTCAGTAGTTGCAGCACGCGGGCTCAGTAGTTGTGACGCACAGGCTTAGTTGCTCCTCAGCATGTGGGATCTTCCTGGATCAGGGATAGAACCCTGCATTGGCAGGTGGATTCTTAACCACTGCACCACCAGGGAAGTCCTGATATTGAGTAATTCTTTTTTTTTTTTTTTTTTTGCGGTACGCGGGCCTCTCACTGTTGTGGCCTCTCCTGCTGCAGAGCACAGGCTCCGGACGCGCAGGCCCTGCGGCCATGGCCCACGGGCTCAGCCGCTCCGCGGCATATGGGATCCTCCCGGATCGGGGCACGAACCCGTGTCCCCTGCATCGGCAGGCGGACTCACAACCACTGCGCCACCAGGGAAGCCCAAATGCTATTCTTTTAAGAAGTTACATTGCTAGCTTCAGAAGAAAGGGAAAAAAATGGATCTTTACCATCAAGCAGGCACTCCCATCTTTTTAGGTGCTCTGGTTAATGTGTAACACAGATGTACACTGCACATTAGGGAGGGAGGGAGGAGGCCCAAACAACACACAGAGGGAATTTGATGTTTAAGTTTTCTGGTCCTGCCTTTAAAATATCAATTTAATTTCATCACCCCTGTTATTAACATTTTGCATTAACGTGTTACATTTGTTACAATTCATGAGCTAAGGCTGATACATTATTAACTAAAGTTCCGTGGTTTACTTTAGGGTTTACCCTTTGTTTTGTGAAGTTCTATGGATTTGGACAAATGTATAATAACGTATCCAGCATTACAGTAACATACAGAATAGTTTCACAGTGCTAAAAATCCCCTGTGCTCCACCTATTCATCTTTCTGCCACCACATGAAACTCTGGCAACCACTGATCTTTTTACTATCTCTATAATTTTTAACATTTTTTATTGTGATAAAAAACCATAAAATTTACCATCTTAACCATTTTAAGTGTACAGCTCAGTAGCGTCAAGTACACTCACACTGTTGTACAACAGATCTCAAGAAATTTTTCATCTTGCAAATTTGAAACTCTGTACCCATTAAACAGCAACTTCCTATTTCCCCCTCCCCCAGCCTCTGGTTAACCACATTTCTACTTTCTGTTTCCAGGAATTGGACTAGTTAAGATACCTCATAAAAATGGAATCAGGCAGTATTTGTCTTTGCACATTTTGTTGATCCATTCATCCATCAGTGGACATGTGGATTGCTTCTACTGCTTAGCTGTTGTGAATAGTGCTGCTCTGAACACGGGTGTACATGTCTTTATTGTTTTGCCAGAATGCTGTAACCATACAGTATGTAGCCTTTCCAGACTGGCTTCTTCCACTAAGCAATATGCATTTAAGGTTCCTCCGTGTCTTTTCACGGCTTGATAGCTCGTTTCCTTTTATTGCTGAATAATATTCTATTGTGTGGACGTACCATAGTTTATTTATCCATTCACCTTTTGAAGGACATCTTGGTTGCTTCCAGTTTTCAGCAATTACGAATAAAGTTATTGTAAACATCCCTGTCTAAGTTTCAGTGTGGACATAAGTTTTCAGCTCATTTGGGTTAATATTAATACCTAGGAGCACAATTCCTGGGCCATATGGTAGCCCTATATTTAGGTTTGCAAGAAACTGCCAAATTCTTCCAATGTGGCTGTACCATTTTGCATTCCCACCAGCAAATGAGAGTTCCTGTTGCTCCACATCCTCACCAGCATTTGGTATTGTCAGTATTTTGGATGTTAGCCTCTCTGATAGGTATGTAATGGTATCCCACTATTGCTTTAATTTGTAATTCCCTATGATGTTGAGCATCTTTTCATATGTGTATTTGCCATCTGTACATCTTCTTTAGTGATTAATATTCTGTGGAGGAATCAGTGATGGGAATATGTAGGGGGTGTGTGTCAGTGATTAGTAGACTTTAGACTTCACTGTGCAAGAATCTATGCAGCTATTTGCTGTCTGTTGGGTCAGAGGTAGGAGTCCTTGGATATCAGGTTTTAGGTGCCTACTGGGTCGATGATTTGGGATCTGTTGATGTCAGGGGTTGGGGGTCTGTAAGGGGTAGGAAAATGGAGTTCTCTTAAAGCAACTGAGGGCCTGTAAGGGTTGTTGATTGAGGGAAATGTGTAGGTGAATGATTGGGAGGCCTACGGAAGTCAGTGATTGTGGTTGTCTGCAAGGTAGTGATTAGGGGGTGGCGTCTGGGATGTGGATGCTCTGGGGATCAATGGTTAGGGCCTATATGCCTAGTGACTGCAATGTGACTTATGCTCTCTATGATCTGTGTGGGGCCTTATGAAATGCACACTCTTAGTGATTCGTTGTTGGTAATTAAGGGGTTTGAGGGTCAAGCAAGTGGGTTTCCTGGGGGACATAGATAGAGGCAGTTCTGGATCAGTATTTGTTAATCAACAACAGTTTCTGGTATTGCTAAGCATGTGATGCAGTGATTAGGAGCCTTTGGAAATCAGCAGTTGGAACATTTTTGGTGGTTATTTTTATTGGATGTATAGTGAGTCAGTGATTCACAGCTCAACAATGTCAATCATTACATCCCTAGGATTTAGTCATTGAGAAATAGAATGTGTAACCTCTGTTAGGGCCCAGGGCAAGCTGCCCCAAGATACACCTCAATGGCATACTGATTACTCTGAATTAAAGTTACTTGAGAAATGGCTGATGCAAGAGGGATACTCTGACTCTCCTTTTAGTTTCCCTGAAAGCAGGAAATAAATCTCCCATGTGAAAGGTACACTCCCTGCATCTGGAGGTAGAAGAACCCCCTTATCACCAGAGACAGGGAATTTGGGCCAAGAAATCTATACAAATCTCGTTACTTCTTTAGTTTACTACCCCAAGACCAGACTCTTTAGATTCCTTACTAATTAAGCACCCCAAACCTAACTTTCTTTGTCTTATTCAATTCATCCCAGAAATTCCTCAGAGAAATTTGTTTATTTGTCTAAAAAGTGTAAAAGCTATTTCAGCCACTTCTTATGTCCTATTTCTATAAGACCTCTGAGTACGTGAATTAAAAGTTGCTTCTTTTTTTCCTGTTAATCTGTCTTATGTCCATTTTATTATTAGTCCAGTCACAAAAACTCAAGAGGAATAGGGGGAGAATTTCCCCCTCCCCGACACCCCCAAACATCTAGAACAACTTCTCTGCTGTGGGGAACCATACTGTGCATTGTAGGTGTTTAGCAGAATCCCTGGCCTCCTCACCCATTAGATGCCAATAGCGCCATCACTCTCTCATCGTAAAAACCAAAAAGTATTGCCAGACATTTGCCGAATGGTCCTTGGTGGTGTTGGGGGAAGCAAAATTGCCCCTGTTGAGAGTCACTGGTCTAGAAATAAGGCCAAAGAATGGCACTGCATATAAACGATTAAACTCACCTAATAATGATAGAGAATCTCAGATTGGATAGATGAACAACATACAGCTATGTCCAGTTTAGAGCAGAGACACTTAATATGAAATGGAAAGCTTGAAAATAAAAAAAATGGGGGCCTTCCCTGGTGGTGCGGTGGTTAAGAATCCGCCTGCCAATGCAGGGGACACGGGTTCGATCCCTGGTCCGGGAAGATCCCACATGCCGCGGAGCAACTGGGCCTGTGCGCCACAACTGCTGAGCCTGTGTTCTAGAGCCTGCGAGCCACTACTACTGAGCCCACGTGCCAGAACTACTGAAGCCCGCACGCCTAGAGCCCGTGCTCCACAACAAGAGAAGCCACCGCAATGAGAAGCCCGCGCACCGCAAGGAAGAGTAGCCCACACTCGCCACAATTGGAGAAAGCTTGCGTGCAGCAATGAAGACCCAAAGCAGCCTAAAATAAAAAAAATTTCTAAAAAAAGAAAAAAAGGAAGAAGGTTGTTTGTTTGTTTGTTTGTTTTGTAAGCACACTGGGTCCGGTTATACAGTTCACTGTTGCCCTGCACATCCCAATTTGGGGAGGTGACTGGATTTCTAGAGGTTAAAGGTCATGGGAATTCAGTTCTGAACTACAGAGGAAGCTAACGATGGGGCATAGTTGATTCAGAATGAATGTGTGGTTGATGGGAAAGAGTGGAGTCTTTTAGCAGATTTTTTTTTTTTTTTTTTTTTTTCCGGTACGCGGGCCTCTCACTGTTGCGGCCTCTCCCCCTGCGGAGCACAGGCTCCGGACGCGCCGGCTCAGCGGCCATGGCTCACGGGCCCAGCCGCTCCACGGCACGTGGGATCCTCCCAGACCGGGGCACGAACCCGCGTCCCCTGCACCGGCAGGCGGACTCTCAACCACTGCGCCACCAGGGAAGCCCTTAGCAGATGTTTTGAGGATGTCTGTGAAGAGACAAGCATCCCTGCCCCAGGGAGGTTTTGGGCTGGTGGCAGGTAGCCTGCTTTCTTCTATAATTTTTGCTTATATAAAACTTAAGGCAGACATTTGCTTCTGGCAGGATGGAGTAAGGAGGTTGACATATCTCCCCCAAAAGCGACTCTAAAAGCTGAGGGAAAAATGGTCAAAACAACCATTTCAGTACTCTAGAATTCTACCAAACGCATTCTGCAAATTGTTTTATGCATTAAAACTGCTCAACACGTTGCAGTTTGGGTGTTTTTTTCCATTGTGGCTCCCTCCTCTGGCACTGTGGGTGCAGTAGTTCAACCAGGGCAGGGCAGCCCAGGAAAACAGCAAGCTTCATTGCAGCTGCTGGAGATGGCTAAAAGGATTTGGAGCATGGTCAGTTTAAGTGGCTATCTCAGCAGCAAGCAAACCTAGGGGGCCAGCAGAGCCATTAGTAGGAACCTGACAGCCTGTCTGGGGGCAAGTAATGGACTGGTCTGTTGGGAATTTAACAAGATCTGGTTGATGAGACATCTACAGGGGGCTTGACAAACTATCTTAGGCAGACTGGAGCCTTTGCACGTGTGCAGCAGAGATCAGAAAAGACCCAAACCCTATCCACTTATCTCTAGGTTACTGAGCCTATGTAATGCACAGAGGAGACACAAGCAAGCCAGAGAGAAATAAAAGCCAGGGCAGACTAGTAAAAGGCCTGATGTTTGAATGTACGCTCTGGCAGCAAAGCAAGTCAAACATGGCTTGACATGTTTTTGCACAACCTCTGATCAATCTTTTGCTGAATACTGAGCTGTACAGACATGGGGGGGTGACCCCTAGAAAACCAGTCTTAATTATAAAAAAAAAAAAATCTGAGCAGAGACATCCATGGCTGCACAACTGCGGGGAAGACAGACTTTACAGATTTAGCTCAGCTATAAAAAGTGGACAAAATGCATGGACCAGCTATTTGAGGGCTCTGGAAAGAGAGGCAGGAGGGACTGGGGAGAAGACCAGAATCTGAGGTACCGCTGAAACCGGTGGTGAGTTAACCATTTTTCTTCTTTCAGTATTCTCCAGCCTGAATAAATGCAGGTTGAAACCGGAAGTGGGCACTGCACAGCAGAGAGAGATGCAGGAGAAGTCTCTTAGTTTTGGCTTGAGCCTAATGCTCAGAGAGTGTGGAAATCCCCCACTATTTTTATTTTCATTTTATTTTCTCTGGTCCTCCTGTGTCCAGGCCCTAAGCAATTTCACGGTGGCATCAGCAGTGGCCAAAGACCTCTGAAGAGCCAAAACCGAGGGAGGGGAACCTTCCTCTCCAGTAGGTGGAGCTGTGGTCCCAGGAGGGTGGGGCCTCCCTCCCTCCCTAGAGGAAAGAACTGGGTAAAGCGACCCCCCAAAATAATTTATGAACTCCAGGGGTCAGTAAACTTTTCCTGGAAAAGAGCCAGGCAGTAAATATTCTAGACTTTGTATACCACACAGTCTCTGTCGCAACTACCCAACTCTGCCATTATAGCAGGAAAAGCAACCAATGCATGAACAAACGAGTGTGGCTGGGTTGAATAAAAACTTTATTTACAAAAACAGGCAGTTGGTGGGTTTTGGATCATGGGCTGTAGTTTGGCTGGCCTCTGCCATAGAGGAAGGAAAACTTATGTGCACAGCAAAACCTGTCTGTCCACGAATGTTATAGCAGCTCTAATCCATAATTGCCCCAAACCGGAAACAGCCCAAATGTCCTTCAATGAGTGAATGTATAAACAAACTGTGATACATTCACACAAGGGAATATACAAACTATGCTGAGTATTGCTACTCAGGAATAAAAAAGAATGTATCAACATGAATGATTCTCCAAGTATTACACTGAGTGAAAGAAGCCAGACTCAAAGATTACATACTATAACCTGAGCAAATTTTCCTGGTGATTCCATTTATATGGCATTTTGGTAAAAACATAACTATAGGGACAGAGAACAGATCAGTGGTTGTCAGCAGTTGGGATGAGGGGGAGGTTTGATTATAAAGGAACAGCATGAGGGAGTTTTTTGGGTCTTGAAACTGTTCTGTATACCGATTTCAGTGGTGGTTACATGAATCGATATATATGTTAAAACCCACTGAACTATACACTAAAACAAACCATTTATGCAAATTTTAAATTAATATTCTTCCATGTGGAAATAAAAATAGATTCCAGAAAGACTGAAGTGCTGACTATAGAAATGTTAGAAGATAATATAGAACATTATTAAATAATCTCAAATCTTAGATATAAAATACATATACCATAAAGGGAATATTGACAAATATTACCACACTTAAGTTTAAAATTCCTGCACAATAAAAGATCATAAATAACACTGAAAGATAAGCAACTAAAGAATATTGAAGATTAATATCCAGAATACAGAATTCCAGTCAATCAATAGGAAAAAATTTTTGAAAACCCAATAGAAAAAATGGGTAAGTTATATGAATAGGCAATTATAGACAAAGACACACAAATGTCCAATAAGCTTAGGAAATTTATGCTCAACCTTAGAGAGATGCAATAGTATTTAGAGACATGCAAATTTAAACAAATATAACTTTTGGTTTTGCTTAATCTAAAGGTTGATAGTATCCAACAATGGAGACAGAGTGTGTAATTGGCAGGGTCATCCACTCATAAACATAAACTGGTTCTGGTTTTTGGAGGATAATTTGGAAGTTTTATTAAAAATTAATACTGCCCTTTGTCCTAGGAATTCTATTCCCAGAGATTCATTCTCCTAAGAAAATATCCAGATGTGTACTCATAGAATTATGTACCAGGGAATTTGCTGAGTGCTCCAGTGAAAAATGGAAGTTCACTGATAGCCTGAGATAAATATGTCTTAGAGAGATTTCCACATCATATCAATTTGAAGTCTCTTTAAGCCATATTTATTTCAAGCTACATTTTTAATGGAAAAGCAATTTGCAGAAAAAATAAGAATATTCTATAAAAGGAAAAGCACAACTGAACTATATATTTTTCTATGTACAATGTATATGTAAATGCATAGAAAATAGTCTGGAGGGATATCCAGTAAACTGATCCACGGCAGTGACCTCTGGCATGGATTCTAGGATTGGAGTAGGTGGTCAAGTGTAGGAGAGTCATTCCTGATTGGAGCAGGTCAGAAAGCTGTAGGAGAGATTTCTTCAAACAGATGGAATGAATAACCTACTTTTATTATTTGAAAGAATGGACTCTAGCTAGACTATCTGGATTTGAATCTCACTGCCACCACTTACTTGCCTGTGCTTTGGGGTGATGTGAGATAATAGAAAATATGTGTTGGTCTCTGCCCCCAGTTCCTGGCACAGGGCTCCTGAAACGCTTGTAATTTCCTGGGTGATAGGAAGGTCTTTTGTTCTAATGAGGTGACTCTAGGTGGGCTCCTGGATAGGGACTGGTCACCAGAAAGACCAAGCCATGATTAAAAGCTTGGAACTTTCAGCCCTAACCCCCCATTCTCATGAGAAAAGAGAAGGGCTGGAAATGGAGTTAATGATCGATCATGTCTATGTGATAAAGCCGCCATAAAATCCCAATAGTATGGGGTTCAGAGAACTTCTTGGTTGGTGAACACATGGAGATTTAGGGAGAGTGATGGGCCCTGAGAGGGCATGGAAGCTCTGTGACCTTCCCACATACCTTGTCCTACACATCTCTTCCAAATGCACATACAAAAGATGTTCATTTGTATCCTTTTATAATCAATTAGTAAATAATAAGTAAACTGTTTCTCTGAGTTCTGTGAGTCACTCTAGCAAATTAATCGAATTCAAGGAGGTGGTTATGGGAATCTGTGATTTATAGCAGATGGGCCAGAAGCACATGTGACAACATGGGGATTTTGACTGGCATCTAAAGTGGGGCAGGGGGTGGGGGCAGTCTTGTGGGACTGAGCCCTTAACCTGTGGGATCCGACACTATCTTCAGGTAGATAGTATTAGAATTGGGTTAAATTGTAGAACACCCAGCTGGTGTTACAGAGGATTGTTTTGTGGGGGTGGAAAACCTCCACACATTTGGTGACCAGAGGTGTCAGAAGTGAAGTGTTCTGTGTGAGAATAAAGGATACACGTGGGAGGAAGAGGACGGGGTTTTTCCCTTCACAGAAGAGGGACGACTGGATGGTTTTTCTGACACAGTCGGTACGTGGTAGAACTAAGTGTCAAATGAATCTGAAGAGTGAAGTGTTCTGCGTGAGAGTAAAGGGGACACACATGAGGGAGACTAGGTTTTACCTATATAGGTGACTTTACTTAAATTTTCTGTGCTTCAGTCTCCCCAAGTATCAAAATGGGGAAACTCAGGTTACCTTTCTCATCAGGTGATTGTGGGGTATGTGTGGAGTACCCAGAGCAGTGCTGGTTACTTAAGTTTTTGCTGTTATTATTATCACGTAATATGTGGAATATGCTGATAAAATGTACACAGCTGGAAAGGATTCTGAGTTCAATCACTGGTAAGCATACAGAAAACTAAGCCAGACAATTATTAGCTGTAGGAAAAACCAAAAGATGAGCAGGAAATAAAAATAATCAAACTACAACATGGCTCAGCTGTGAATAGTTTAATAGTCGAGATAATAAATACTGATCATAGATCTAAACAAATGACACAACCAATTTAGGAGTGTGGAACTTGGGAAGTGAGATGCATGAAAGATGGCTAGATCCTTATCTTCCATGGTGGAAAGACAAAAGATAATGCCTGCAAGAGAAAGAACTAGCAATATAGGTGTGTAATTTAGAGATGGGGAGGTAATGCAAAAGAATCAATAAATGAATTCAAAGTAGTCTCCCCTTTGAGGAGCTGGAGAAGGGCTGAGGAGTCAAGGAAATGCTTCTCTTTTTTTTTCCCTGGTAACCGGCCTTGTAGAAATCTTTACTAAACGCAAGTGTAACTTTGATATAACGTATCACTAATTTCTGTAAATCTGTAGCTGATTTATTTCATTTTTTTGCTAAGTCTTCTAGTTAGATCAAAGACAAATTTACCGTTTGAACTTGTCCTGGTGTTGATATTCTACCCTCTCCATATTTTCCCGATCCTAAATTTTATTGTTATTTTGGCCATTTTGCTATACAGAATCTTAGAAAAAATCCTAAAAATTCAAACAAACAAAGGCAATAATAAATCGATGAAGAAGTGATAAATCACAGGAACTTGTTCATTTCTGTCCCACGTCATGTGACACCAGCCACATGGTGCTCACACAGCAGGAGGATGGTGATCTGTCTCAGGGGGCAGTTATTCCGGAATCTGCTGCTTCTGCGAAACCATCTGCCCCTGCCCTGAGGCCCTGGTGACAGGTTAGGGCCATCTCCTCACTGAATTCCTGCCCCTAGAGCCCTCTCCCTCCTCACCTCACACACGCTGTCATATCCCTCTGCAGCCAGTGCTGGGGACCACTGGGGAGACCTCCAGTTGTCTGGCATCTTCCTGATGGGCTGCAGTCCCCAGGCTCTCTTGCTGACAGCTCCGTTCTTCCTGGGAGCCTGAGGCCAGGCAGGCTTGTGGACTCAACCAGAGCTTCTGGGGCCAGAAGGAAGATCCTGCAGCCTTCACTACAGGGTCTGGCCCAGGGGTTCCACAGAGACTCTGAGAAACCTGGAAGGACAGTGTCCATGTGGTCAGTCATTCAGCATTCACCTCACAAAATTTAACCATGTACTGGATAACAGATGGTGTCAAGGAATTACTAACTTTGTTAGGTGTCAAAATGGTTTTGTGGTTATGCTAAAGCAAATAATATTTACCTATTAAAGATATATACTAAGTATTTATGGGTGAAATAATAATGGTCTGGGATTTTCCTTAAAAATACTTTAGCAAGGGCAAGGTGTATTGGTGTCTGCAACTCACGTTGCAGTGCCTCAATAGAGAAGATGGATGGGCCTGGGGCTTGGACCTCAGAAGGAGCAAGCAGCTGAGAGCTAGAGCCTTCAAAGCCAAGTTTGGGGCATCTCCCCAAATGTATACCCCACTCAGCCTTCATCAAATTTGAGAAACTAAGTGCACCTGTGGTTTGCTTGTCCCTGGCCCTGATGTCATGTGCCAAGGGCAGGCTTCTGGGGTGGTGGTGATGGTCACAGTCCATCTCATTCCCCAACAGTCTTCCCTGTGGGTACCAAAAGGTAGTATTAGATCTGTACTCCCTAACCGGAGTGGAGGCCAGTGTGACCACTGGCAGGATCCAGAGTCCACATGTTGCTCTGGAAAGTGGGCAGCTGGGACAGGTGGGTGAGTAGTGCCGGGCTCTGCCTTTTACTGCCTCAGACTTTGGGCCTGTCCCTTCTCTTTGGCCTCCTTGGTCTCCTCGGGCTAAATTGAGGTGGTGAAAGCAGATGAGTTCTGGAGCATTCCCCACCCCCAAACTTGGGCAGCTTTCCTAGGCTTCCAGCAGATCCCAGACGAAGCCCAACAAAGGAGGAGTGATGAATCCTTTTTGAAGAAAGTGCATCTCGACCCACCTGCAAGTGTGGCCCCTTCAGAGCAGATGCATCAAGAGGCCAGCTGGCGTTCTGCAAGGGTGCTATTTCTTCACGCTCCTTCCAGATAGATCTCTGGGGGCAGGTTCAGAGTGGATGAAAATGAGCCTGTGCCTTCCTTGTCCCAGGTTGTGAATGACCCACCTCATTTACACACCCTGCATCCCCCTGACTGAGCAGGACCTTTGGCAGAATCCAGGTCTACCTGGGGCAGGTAGATGTGGTGACAGCAAGGACAGTCAGAGCACCTGTTGGACCCCCAGCTTTGCCACCTAGTTGTTCTCTGGATTCTGGCTGGGCTGGAGCACAGGAATTTCAGGTTGTGCCCTGGTTAGGAGAGACATGTTGAGCCCTAACACTAGGACTGCAAAGAGGAGTAAGATGTGCCCTGAGCCCCAGCGAAGCTTGTGGACTAGTGAGAGAGATGATCAAGGCGACAGGACAGTGCTGTGATGGGAGCACAGCTGCAGGTTTCACCCAGCCCTCGGGGATGGGAGGCTCCTGGAGAAGAGGGAGCAAGGAGCTGGGGTCTGTGGGGCAGGCCTTCCCCTCCACTCACCCCACTGAGGACCCTATCAGAAGCAGCCTACCCGCCACTGGGCAGGCTCAGGAAGGATGGCTCAGTGAGGCTGTGCCTGGGGGTGCACAGGCGCTCTCCCATGTCACCATCAAAACCTGCCATCTGGTGATGTCTGATGCTGGCAGGTGTGGGTCTGAAGGCCACACCTGGGCGTGGGAATGCGAAGTTCAGGACCTGTGGCTTGGAGGCCCCATGATCTGGCTTCGTGGCTCCTTCCACCTGCTCTTCCTACCGCCTTCCTGTTGTCCTCTCAGTGCTTGGGGTGCCTCCATCCTGAGCAGAGGGTGGGGTCTGTTACCAGGCTCTCCAGGTGGTTCTGGTACTCAACCCAGGGCAGCAACTGTGAGCCTCACCCTCACAGGACACTGTGAGCAGAATAGAGCTGGGCCCAGGGGATCAGTGCACACAGCAAGGCTTGGGTTCGAATCCTGGCTCTGCCATTTGGCCACTGTGTGAGCTCCTCGCCGTGCTGATGTCTCTGGGTCTATTTCCCCATGTGTAAGATGACATAACACACCTACCTATTGGGGCTGCCCCGAGGATGAAATGAGCCAACCCCCTTAGCACTTGGCATTCCCGGGTGTGCCTTCAGTGTGTGTTTGCTGCTGCTGCTGTCTGCTGAGACATCTGACTCAGGTCTCTTCTCCCATTCCCAATGACATGGGGTCTTTTACAGCTTACATCTACAATTTGTAATGTTTACAAGTATTAAATTCCCATCCAGTCTCAAAAGAAAAAGATGGATTGGTGGATAGAGGGATGGAGAGATGTTAACTAATATAACAAAATGTTATACAGATAAAGCAAGCTATTAAAAAGTAAATATAACAAAATGTTAATTGTAGACTCTAGACAATAAGTACATGGGTATTCATCGTACACTTCTTTGAACTTTTCTGGATGCTTGAAATTTTTCATAATAAAATGTTGGGGGGAAAACTCTAACAAACAAGAGTTCACAGAATATGTGAAACAAAAATGGCAAATTGATGATAATTGTTAGAGCTGTGTAACAGTCCATAGGTGCTCATTATGCCATTCTGTCTTATTTTGTGTATGTTTGATACTTTCCAAATTACCAGGATTTTACAAAATTTTACTGGGATGAAACTTGAGGACATTATGCTAAGTGAAATAACCCAGTCAAAAAGAAAAATACTGTGTGATTCCACTTATATGAGATACCTAAAGTAGTCAAATTCATAGAGACAGACAGTAGAAAGGTGGTTGCCAGGGGTTGGGAGGGGGTGGAGTTGAGGCATTGGTGTTTAATGGGTACAGAGTTTTAGTTTTGCAAGATGAAAAAGTTCTGGAGATTGGTTGCACAATGATGTGAAAATACTTAACACTACTGAACTGTACATTTACAAATGGTTAAGATGGTAAATGTTGTGTGTATTTTACCACAATTAAATTAAAAAAATTTTTTGATTTACTTGGCAACTATATTGTGGGGGTACTTGATCTAGGTCTAGAATTGAAATTTATTAATTTTACTGTAGATAAAATATGCAAAACTCAGTGAATATCGATTCCATGTTTTAGTCAGTGTGCAATCCTGGAAATACCATTGAAATTCTGAGTAAAATTAATAAATTTCAATTCCAGTTCTTCCTCTTTTTATGTGTGAGAATAGAAAGAAGTTATTTCATTTTCACTTACCTTACCTTAAAGATAAGTGTGAAAATTCTTCTCGATAAATCAAAGATATTTTTGAACAAAGACTACAGAGAATTTACCATCAGTGTTCTGGACTTGAGGAAAATATTCAACAAAATTCTCTAACCTTAGAATAGAAATCTCAGAATAGGAGGAAAACAGTATCAAGCAATGACGTTTGCAACATAAGCATAAAATGGAAGATGACTGGGCATTCAGGATAAATATTCCCTACTATAAGGGAAAAACGAATAATAGCCCAGGGCTTGCATATTTTTTTAAAGTAAAATAAAATATAGATACAAAAGGCCATAGACACAAAAGTATAGCTTAATGGGTTACAAGGCAAACACCCTTGCAACTGCTACTGAATTCAAGAACTTTGTCACTCATCCCAGAAGCCCCAACCAATTTCAACCCACCAACCATTACCCTGACTTTATAACAATTACTTTCTTGCATTTGTTTATCATTATATCACACAAGTACACATCCTAAACATCGTAGTTTAGTCTTGCCCGTTAAAAAAATTGTTAGGTTTTTAAAAATATTTATTTATTTTGGCCACACCGGGTCTTAGTTGCGACATGTGGGCTTCTTAGTTGTGGCATGCATGTGGATCTAGTTCCCCGACCAGGGATCAAACCCGGACCCCCTGCATTGGGAGCATGGAGTCACACCCACTGGACCACCAGGGAAGTCCCAAATTGTTAGGTTTTTAAAATCTCTTTTACTCTCAAGTTTTTCACTCAAGTCTGGATTTTCCACAGTCTAGATTTGAGTAGTTGCACACATGTGGTGCAGTGTATAGAAAACCTACATTACTCCTCCTACATATGTCTCCTGTACTCTCACACTACTGCCACACTCACACTTCTGACCCCAGATATGTAGGGGTTTTTTCCCACACCAAGCAATTCTCTGCAACACCAGCCAGATGTCCTACAATTTAACTCAATTCTGACACTATCTACCTGGAGATACTGTCAGATCCCACAGGTTAAGAGCTCAGGCCCAGGAGACTTCAGATGCCAGTCGCAAGTCCAAGCTGCTGTGCTTCTGACCAACCAGCTATTCATTGGAGGTTCCCATGACCCCCTCCTCGGATTCGATTAATTTGCTAGAGCAGCTCACAGGAAACCAGTTTACTCACTGCTTACCAGTTTATTTTAAAAGGATATGATAAAAGATACAGATGAACAGCCAGATGGAAGAGATGTGTAGGGCAAGGTATGTGTCAAGGGGCGCTTCCCTGCCCTCTCCCAGCACCTACACATGTTCACCAGCCTGGAAGCTCTCTGAACCCCATACTTTTGGGATTTTTATGGAGGCTTCATAACATAAGCATGATTAATCATTAACTCCATTTCCAGTCGCTTTCCCCTCTCTGGGTAATGCAGGGTAGGGCTGAAAATTCCAAGCTTCTAATCATGACTTGGTCTTTCTGGTGACCAGCTCCCAGCCGAGAGCCTACTTAGAGTCACCTTATTAGAACAAAAGATACTGCTGTCACCGAGGAAATTCCAAAGGATTTAGGAGCCCTGTGTCAGGAACCAGGGTCAAAGACCAAATATTAGAACATAAGATGCTTCTAGTGCTTTTATCACATAGGAAATTACAAGGGTTTTTGGAACTCTGTGCCAGGAACTGGGGACAGAGACCAATATATATTTTTTCTGTTATTTCACATGTAGTTCAGCATATTTCTCTGTATTCTGTTTCCTGCAAACTGACAGCTGAATGCAGAGGCCAGTCTGGTTCGAGTTTGATCTCTTTAGCAAGACTTCAGGTAGCGGCGTGTCCTCTCATCAGGGGCACATAATGTCTGGTTGTCATTCTTTTTGTGATGTTAGCAGCTGAGATGCTCAAAGCCTAGATCCATTCAATGGTGGTTGCAAAATGGTGATATTCAAATTATAACAATTCTTTTTCATTTATTAGTTGCAATACATTTTATAGAGATGCTTTCACTCACCTGTCATTTGGTTACTGATGCTACAGTTCATATAGGAAAGGCAGGACAAATGCTTTATTCTTTTCCTTTTATTTACCAGTTTTCAAGAAAATGACTTGGTTTCCTATCATCCTCGAAAGGTTACTACTTTATTAAAGATCATTCTGTCCCATTTGTTTATTTTTGTTTTTATTTCCCTTATTCTCGGAGGTGGGACAAAGAATTAATCTCCAAAATATACAAGCAGCTCACGCAGCTCAACATCACAAAAACAAACAACCCAATCCAAAAATGCGCAGAAAACCTAAATAGACATTTCTCCAAAGAAGACATACAGATGGGCAACAAACACATGAAAGGATGCTCAACATCACTAATCATTAGAGAAATGCAAAGCAAAACTACAATGAGGTTTCACCTCACACGAGTCAGAATGGCCATCATAAAAATATCTACAAACAATAAATGCTGGAGAAGGTGTGGAGAAAAGGGAACACTTCTGCACTGTTGGTGGGAATGTAAATGGATACAGCCACTATGGAGAACAGTATGGAGGTTCCTTAAAAAACTACATTGAGGATATGGGGAGGGGGAAGGGTGAGCTTTGATAGGGTGAGAGAGAGTCATGGACATATACACACTAACAAACTAGTAAGGTAGATAGCTGGGGGAAGCAGCCGCAAGGCACAGGGATATTAGCTCGGTGCTTTGTGACAGCCTGGAGGGGTGGGATGAAGAGAGTGGGAGGGAGGGAGACGCAAGAGGGAAGACATATGGGAACATATGTATAACTGATTCACTTTGTTATAAAGCAGAAACTAACACACCATTGTAAAGCAATTATACCCCAATAAAGATGTTTAAAAAAAAAAACTACAAATAGAACTACCGTATGACCTAGGAATCCCACTGCTGGGCATATACCCTGAGAAAACCATAATTCAAAAAGAGTCATGTACCACAATGTTCATTGCAGCTCTATTTACAATAGCCAGGACATGGAAGCAACCTAAGTGCCCATCATCGGATGAATGGATAAAGAAGATGTGGCACACATATACAATGGAATATTACTCAGCCATAAAAAGAAATGAAATTGAGTTATTTGTAGTGAGGTGCATGGACCTAGAGTCTGTCACACAGAGTGGAGTAAGTCAGAAAGAGAAAAACAAATATCACATATTAACACATATATGTGGAATCTAGAAAAATGGTACAGATGAACTGGTTTGCAAGGCAGAAATAGAGACACAGATGTAGAGAACAAACGTATTGACACCAAGGGGGGAAAGTGATGGGGTAGGGGTGATGGTGTGATGAATTGGGAGATTGGGATTGACATATATACACTAATATGTATAAAATAGATAACGAATAAGAACCTGATGTATAAAAATAAAATTTAAAAAAAGATGTGACACATGTATACAATGGAATATTACTCAGCCATAAAAGGGAATGAAATTAAGTTATTTGTAGTGAGGTGGATGGACCTAGAATCTGTCATACAGAGTGAAATAAGTCAGAAAGAGAAAAACAAATACCGTATGTTAACGCATATATATGAAATTTTTAAAAGCGGTACTGGGCTTCCCTGGTGGTGCAGTGGTTGAGAGTCCGCCTGCCGATGCAGGGGACGCAGGTTCGTGCCCCGGTCTGGGAGGATCCCACATGCCATGGAACGGCTGGGCCCATGAGCCATGACCGCTGAGCCTGTGCGTCCGGAGCCTGTGCTCCACAGCGGGAGAGGCCACAGCAGTGAGAGGCCCGCGTACTGCAAAAAAAAAAAAAAAAAAAAAAAAAAGCGGTACTGATGAACCTTGTGGCAGGGCAAGAATAAAGGCACAGACTTAGAGAATGGACTTTAGGGCACGGGGGGCGGGGAAGGGGAAGCTGGGATGAAGTGAAAGAGCATCACTGACATATATACACTACCAAATGTAAAATAGATAGCTAGTGGGAAGCTGCTGCATAGCACAGGGAGATCAGCTCGGTGCTTTGTGTCCACCTAGAGGGGTGGGATAGGGAGGATGGGAGGGAGGCTCAAGAGGGAGGGGATATTGGGATATATGTATACATATAGCTGATTCACTTTGTTATACAGCAGAAACTAACACACTGTTGTAAAGCATTTATACTCCAATAAAGATGTGAAGAAAAAAAAAGATCATTCTGAATTCACTAATTTAAACAGATTAGATGGGTTTCAGTCAAATTGCAATTATTATCTTCTCAAAGCTCAAATTGTCTCGTCTATGGCCAGTGGGAGACTCCTGAAGCTGGCTCCCGGGTGCTTTGACCGTGACCCTAGTAGGCCTTGAACACTTGCTCTCCATCTGTTATGATGACAAGATTCCAGGGTCATCTTGTACATTTCCAGTCCCAGCTGTTTCTCCAAGAAATGCTGGTTTCTTTTCATGAGAAATGTTTCAAGGCCACAATCTGGGTGCCAGGGTTGCTCATTACTACTGAGTTGGTCACTGTTTCTAGGCCTCTTCAGCAGACAGATGCTAGAAAGGGCACACACACGTACACACACACACACACACACACACACACATATACACATTTTTTAAAAAATAAACCATCTTGTGAGATCATACTGATATTTGCAATTCAAATTCAGGAATACAGGTTGGTTTCTTGGTTTTTTGTTTGTTTTTACTTAACCTCTTCTATTGTATCTGTCTCTCCTTTCTTCCACACCAAAAATATAGGTTCTCGGGCTTTCCTGGTGGCGCAGTGGTTGAGAGTCCGCCTGCCAATGCAGGGGACACAGGTTCGTGCCCCGGTCCAGGAAGATCCCACCGGCTGGGCCCATGAGCCATTGTCACTGAGCCTGCACGTCCAGAGCCTGTGCTCCGCAACGGGAGAGGCCACAACAGTGAGAGGCCCGCGTACCGCAAAAAAAAAAAGGTTCTCAAAGATAAAGAGGATGATAGAATTAGAATATCTCATAGTTATTCATGTACTCTATCCCACTGTGTTCCCAGGATCACCTCACATTTGATGACTTGCTAGAAGGACTGACAGGGTTGAGCATATAATTGTATTCACAGTTAAGTTTTATTACAGCAAAAGGATATGTGACAGAATAAATGGGCAAGGGGAAAAGACACAGACAGAGTCTGAAGGATGCCATGCACAGGCTTCCTTATGCTGTCTCCCTCCCTCTGTGGATCGTATAGAGCTCGCTGTTCCCTAGCAACAAAAACACAACAACACATGTGTGGTGTTTCTGCCCAGGAGGCCATTAGAGACTCAGTGCCCAAGGTTTTTACTGGGGGCTGTCGCTAGGCACTCTCTGCCTAGCATGCATCAAAATGCCAGACTCTTAGAAAGAAAGCAGATGATGTAAACCATGCTGTTTGCATAACAGACTGGGCAAGTGAGCGATCCTTATCAGTTCCGGAACAGTGGGAATGCTCCCCAAATGCAAGTTCCCAGCCAAGGGCCAACTTTGCAAGCAGGCCTTTCAAAGGATAGCAGTCTCAGGCCTGCTCTGTTAACCCCTTTCTGGCTAGTGCACCCTTTGGCCCTTGACCAAGACAACTTCACAGCAAAATTATCAGTAGGACCGCAGGCAGCAGGATAAGATCAACCTGTGGTATAGCCTCAGTTATACCTTCTAGAGGTCTTAGATTTCACCAGTTAAAATAAATCCCATTAACCAAAAAGATCTATCTTAGAAAGCCAAGTGGCTTCCTTAAATCTCTCTCTCTCCTTTTTTTTTTTTTTTTTGGCTGCGCTGGGTCTTCGTTGCTGTGCATGGACTTTCTCTAGTTGTGGCGAGCAGGGGCTACTCTTCGTTGCAGTGTGTGGGCTTCTCATTGAAGTGGCTTCTCTTGTTGCAGAGCAAGGGCTCTAGGCGCGTGAGCTTCAGTAGTTGAAGCATGTGGGCCCTAGAGCGTGCAGGCTTCAGTAGTTGCGGCGCATGGGCTTAGTAGTTGTGGCTCGTGGCTCTAGAGCGCAGGCTCAGTAGTTGTGGCGCATGGGGCTTATTTGCTCTGTGGCATGTGGGATCTTCCCAGACCAGGGATCAAACCCGTGTCCCCTGCATTGGCAGGCAGATTCTTAACCACTGCGCCACCAGGGAAGTCCTTAAATTTTTATATGAACTTTTTCTGGCCTGGTTCATGGCAATGATTCAGGCACAGCACCCTGTGCTTAATAAGCTGAAGCTGACCTGAAAGTTTTCCAGGCTGAGGTTGTGTAGGGATATTCAGGGCTCTCACGCAGGAACTGCAGTCCCAGAGGGCACACGTCGCACCGCTGGAAACAAAGAGCTCACAATTGTTAGGTCACTCTGAACAGGATATACATCAGGCAGGCAGTGCAGCTCCGCAGGGTCCCAATGGGGCCTCCCACCCAGGGACCTTCCATCTAGAACTCCCTGTCCAATTTGAATAATTCATTTGAGGTCTTGGTCTCAGGACAGACATTAGTAAGACAGAACAAGCTAACAGGGTCCCCGGTGTGGACTCCCAACTTGGAGCCTCCCACCCAGTCCAATCCAGATAATCCAGTTTAGTCCTTGGTTAGAGGGACTGCCTGAAGGCAGCTGGTTTCCATCATTTGGCCTATCCTGTTCATCCCTCTTGTGAACTACAGCTGGAGGTGTCCAGTGGGTAAAGTGCAGGAGCTGGGGCCACCCCTGCGGTCCCATAGTCTGAGCTCTGTCAGGTGTAAAGAGGAGACTCAGCAGACAGTTTGCATTCAAAGTGCTCACAGCAGCTTGGATAGGAAACACCATGGGGCATCTTTCTTCAGGAAGAAGGGAAAGCTTCCAGGAGCAGTTCAGAAAAACAAAACTCATTAACGCCCTCTCTACTCCCAGGCTTTTTCTATATTTCTCCACGGTTGTGACATCAGTGTGTCTCATTCAGTAATCATAATCTGACATTTCCCAATCACTCTCCTCCAGACCTTTTGTCTGGAAGGGCTCTATGCAAGAAGAAAACCCATTTTCCCAGGGAAACATTTTTATACAATTTAACCAGAAAGACAAATCACTTTCAGGAATCCCTCAGGAAGAATCCTTAACTTTCCATTGTTTTTCAAAATGGGTTGGGGTAACCTCCCACTCCTTTAACCTTAAACATTTCCCCAGTGAGTAACTTAGATAAAAAGCAATCCCTTGCCGGGAACAGCTGCATTTAATAATCAAATGCCTTCTCAAGTGTGTGTAGCAAGAGAGAGAGATGAAGGAAGTAGAGTCAGGCTATCAGTTCATTGGTACAAACCGCAAATCTTTTGGAAAGTGGAATACAGCAACTCAACAGTAGTGAGACATCGCCAAGCAGGGGCGCGAGTCCCATCTGTGGGGAGTTGGGGGGAGGGGTCGCACTCCCTGTGCTGTCCTTGCAGCTTTCAACAGTAACCACAAGTTAGCCCCACAATTATTCTCTGTACCAGAGATATGGAGCCCATGGGCAGCTCAGTTTCAGAGAACAAGCCCTTTCCTGTCAGCATTTGTATGATGATCAAATATCGTATTCACTCAGCATCCATATTTTAGTAGACACCCACGGAGGCTGTCTGAAATAGACAACCATTCCAGAATATGAGTTCTGTTCTTCGAGATGCGCTTTCAATTCAGCACAGCACACAGCGAGGCTGAAACAGCTGCAGAAGACAGTTTCAGGTTTCAGCTTAGAGTCAGGCCCGGGGAATTAGGATCTGTGAATCCAGGACTTTTTAGAAGCCAGCGGCTTTTCTTCAGTAGCAGCAAAGATGAGACGAGGAAGGGCCAGACAACTGTGTTCATTATCATTTTTTAAAATTATAAATTGAAGTATAGTAGATGTACAATATTATATGTTACAGTTGTACAGTATAGCGATTGACAATTTTTAAAGGTTATACTCCATTTATAGTTATTATAAAATATTGGCTGTATTCCCTGTGTTGTACAGTATATCCTTGTAGCTTATTTATACCTAATAGTTTTTATCTCTTATTCCCCTACCTCTGTACTGCCCCTCCTCCTTCCCTCTCCCCACTGGTAACCATTAATTTGTTCTCTATACCTGTGAGTCTTAAAAGCCCTTTTTAAAACTTGAAGTATAGTTGATTTACAATATTGTGTTAGTTTCAGGTGTACAGCAAAGCGATTCAGTTATATATATACATATTTCTCAGATTATTTTCCATTAGAGGTTATTACAATTTATTGAATATAGTTGCCTGTGCTATACAGTAAATCTTTGTTGTTTATCTACTTTCTATACAGTAGTATGTACCTGTTAATCCCAAACTCCTAATTTATCCCTCCCCCACCCCTTTTCCCCTTTGGTAACCATAAGTTTGTTTTCTATGTCTGTGAGTCTGTTTCTGTTTTATATATAGATTCATTCCTATTATTTCTAAAAGCCCTTTTTATCTTGTCAGTTTTAGAGTCCAAACAGACTCACTCAAAAATATGTACACTGAAAAAAATATATATATATATGTACACTGGGCTGGAAAACCAGCGACCTCTACAGGCCAGACAGTTCATTTCCACAAGAGTACACTAGCAAACTAAAAGCTGGATTTCAAATCTCCAAAAGTACGTTTCTATCTGGAGATTGCATCTATTTTCATGTTGTCTCCCTTTTCCCAGAGGCTCCAATAGGTAGAAATCATTCATTGCGGGGTCTTGTTCTCTTTTCAATAGTCAAATAGTTTAAATTGCAATCGCAAAAAGCAAGGGAACTATGATCCACTAACACTTTTTGTTTTTCCTTTGCAGCTTTCCCTGTCAGGATGATCTGTCTAGCACTGATGAATTGAAGCATATAACATTTTATATTAACTTTTATCATATGCCTGGATACGATAGCCATAAATACAAAGTGTTTTTAAAATTCCCCTCTTGGACTTGGAACATATTATGCTTAGTGAAATAAGTCAGACAAAAAAAGACAAATGCTATATATTATCACTTATATGTGGAATCTAAAGAATAAAACAAACGTGAATAGAACAAAAGAGAAGCAGACGCACAGATATGAAGAAGAAACTCGTGATTACCAGTGGGGAGACAGAAGGGGGGGAGGGGCAAGATAGGGGTAGGGGATTAAGAGGCACAAATTACTATGTATAAAATAAATAAGCTACAAGGATTTATTGTACAGCACAGGAAATATAGCCAATATCTTATAGTAACTTTTTTTTTTTTTTTTTTTTTATGCGTTACGCGGGCCTCTCACTGTTGTGGCCTCTCCCGTTGCGGAGGACAGGCTCCGGACGCGCAGGCTCAGCGGCCATGGCTCACGGGCCCAGCCGCTCCGCGGCACGTGGGATCCTCCCAGACCGGGGCACGAACCCGTGTCCCCTGCATCGGCAGGCGGACTCCCAACCACTGCGCCACCAGGGAAGCCCCTATAGTAACTTTAAATGGAGAATAATCTATAAAAATTTTGAATCACTATGTTGTACCCCTGAAACTAATATAATACTGTAAATCAACTATACCTCAATTTTTTAAAAAGTGGGAAAAGGAAATGATCAGACCACACACACACAAAAATTCCCTTTTTCCTTCAAACTGTAAAACCAGCATTTATGGGGTTAACATTACAGCTGCCTAGAGAGCCAGGCTGCAACTTAAGGAGGGGCTGCAGTGGAGCTGAGGCAGCTGCTAAGCTGAAGAAAAACTAGAGTAGCTTTTTATTGTTTATTTCACTCGGTTATTATTTTTCTCCTGGTATATCTAAAGCCTTGCTTCAGCCCTGGGACCTGATTTAGCTATTTTCCTTCCCCTTTAAGGAGAGAGCAACACAAACTTTTAACATTTTTGGTACGCCCAAGGTCCGCCTTCAGGAATTTGGGGACACTTCCCCTCCTACCTGAAGGAGACAGCAACTACAAACTGATTTTTATTGTCTTTAGCTCATACAAAGCTCATTTGGGGAGAATATTAGGGCCCTTTCTCCTCCCACTTGGAGGAGAGAACAAAAACCAAAGCCATCAGCTGAGCTGCTCTTTTTCCTCCTTTTAACCAGCGTAGCCAAGAACAGCCAGGGGGATGGAGCAAGCCAACTCCTATGGCTGGATTTATCATTCTTCAAATTCCAGAGGGAATTTGCCTCTCACAAGAGATGGCAGCTCAGTTGCTGCAGGTAACCCCATAGCCATCCAGTCACCAGGATTTTGTCACCCCCCCATCCCTTTTTCTTTCTTCTTCCTAAGTAATGCTGTAGCCATATTTCAGTGAGTCAGTGTTGTTCCAATTGAGTCCCACTACTGCCACCCCATCCGATGATTCACTGCAAGAACTCATAGGACTGGGGATATAGTTGTATTTGCAGCTAAGGTTTACAACAGCAAATAGATATGTGGTAGAATCAGCAAAGGAAAAAGACACAGGAAGATGCCATGCACAGGTTTCCTTATGCTGTCTCTCTCCCACAAGGGGTCATGCTGATCTTGCTCTTCCCTCAGCAACAAAAAACAAGCAATACGTGCGTGCGTGATGGTTCCGCCCAGAGAAGCCAATTAGAGACTCACCGCCCAATATCTTTACTGGGACTTAGTCACCAGGCACCCTCAGCTGAGTATTTACCAAAATTCCAGATCCCCAGAAGGAAAGCAGATGTTTGACATAAACCACACTGTACAGTCTAGGCATAGTGAGCCACACTTTTCAGTTAGGGAATAGTGGAAACTTTCCTGAAATCCAAGTTCCCAGACTCCAGCTAAGGCAAACCTTGTGAGGCAGGTCTTTCGAGGGAGAGCAGTCTCAAGCCTGTGATGTTAACCCCTCTCTGGGCACACAGGCGTTATTCAGTCTCAGAATAACAAGACTAATACCACCACCACGGATATAATTACCAAGAATAGTTTATTTAATTAAAAATTTTTTTATTGGAGTATAGTTGCTTTACAATGTTGTGTAGTTTCTACTGTACAGCAAAGTGAATCAGCTATACGTATACATATATCCCTTCTTTTTGGATTTCCTTCCATTTAGGTCACCACAGAGCATTGAGTAGAGTTTCCTGTGCTATACAGTAGGTTCTCATTAGTTACCTATTTTATACGTAGTGTACATGTCAATCCCATCTCCCCGTTCATCCACTCCCTTTACCCCCAAGAATAGTTTAAAAACATGAATATATTCTCACTATTCTCTCCCAATTTTTTCATGGTTGTACTATATCTACATTACCTGAGCCATTACATTTTAAAAATTATTTATTTATTTATTTTTGGCTGAATTGGGTTTTGTTGCTGCACCCAGGCTTTCTCTAGTCGTGACGAGCGGGGGCTACTCTTCGTTGCGGTGCGCGGGCTTCTCATTGCAGTGGCTTCTCTTGTTGCAGAGCATGGGCTCTAGGCACACTGGCTTCAGTAGTTGTGGCGCGTGGGCTCAGTAGCTGTGGCGCATGGGCTTAGTTGCTCTGCGGCATGTGGGATCTTCCTGGAACAGGGATTGAACCCGCGTCCCCTGCATTGGCAGGTGGATTTCCAACCACTGCACCACCAGGGAAGTCCAGCCATTGCATTCTAAACTCTCCCTTTGAACTGTTACTTGGTCTTAATTCTTTTTTTTTAATATTTTATTTATTTAGCTGTGTTTGTCTTCGTTGGGGACGTGGGATCTTTCCTTGCGGTGCACGGGCTCTTGCAGCGTGCAGGCTTCTCTCTAGTTGTGGCATGCGGGTTTTTCTCTCTCTAGTTGTGGTGGCGTGGCACGTGGGCTCCAGGGCACATGGGCCTCAGTAGTTTTCGGCACATGGGCTCTCTTGTTGAGGCACTCGAGCTCAGTAGCTGTGGCATGTGGGCTTAGTTGCCCCGTGGCATATGGGATCTTAGTTCCCCAATCCCTAGTATTGCAAGGCAGATTCTTTGCCACTGGACCACCAGGGAGGTCCCTTATTTGGCCTTAATTCTTAGTTCAGTGTTTACCGCCTGTCCTTACATCAAAGACTCTAATCATTTTGGTTTTCTGAAGTTTGTTCTTTAATAGATTTCTTGGGAAGAACATATGAGGACAATATTCCTTGAGTTCTCACATGTCGATAACATTTTGTCCATGTACTTTATGGTTGAACGACAGTTTTTCTTGGTAAAAATTCTTGGCTCACGTTTTCTTTTTTTTTAATTAATTAATTAATTTTTGGCTACATTGGGTGTTCGTTGCTGCATGCAGGCTTTCTCTAGCTGTGGCGAGCCAGGGCTACTCTTTGTTGCGGTGTGCGGGCTTCTCGTTGCAGTGGCTTCTCTTGTTGCAGAGCATGGGCTCTAGATGCGCGACCTTCAGTAGTTGTGGCATGCGGGCTCAGTAGTTGTGGCTCGCAGGCTCAGTAGTTGTGGCGCACGAGCTGAGATGCTCCACTGCATGTGGGATCTTCCCGGACTAGGGCTTGAACTGTGTCCCCTGCATTGGCAGGCAGATTCTTAACCACGGTGCCACCAGGGAAGCCCCTTGGCTCACATTTTCTTTCCTTGTTCTATATTAAATGTTACTCCACTTTATTCTGGCAGAAAGGGTTGCTATCAAAGTCTGATGACTATTTAATTTTCCTTCCCTCATAAGTCACTTGCTCTTTTTGTCTAGATGCTCTAAAGATCTTTATCTTTAAAGTCAAATAATTTATGAGAATATGACTTAGTGGCGGTCATTCTGGGTGGATATTCTCAGGTACACGGTATAACTCTTTCAAATAATTTTTTCTGTACCTCCCACCCCCCAGAGACACCACTATGTATATATTAGGCCAGCTTGATTTTATCCCACAGCTGATACTCTGTTCGTTTTTTAAATCTTTTTCCTTCTACATTTCAGTTGGATAGTTTCTATCACTATGCCTTCAGATTCACTAATTTTTTCTTCTGCAATGTCTAATCTGATGCTACTTCTAGCCATTCATTTTTCATTTCAGATACTGTAGTTTTTCATCTCCAGAAGTTTTATTTGGACCTTTAAAAACAACTTCCATAAAAGCAGTAAGGATGAGCATTCCTGCCTCCTTACCAGCTTGAGGAGGAAAGCATTCACCATTTAGTATCACATTATGGATAGATTTTTCTGTGGATGCCCATTAGCAAGTTGAGTGAGCTTTCATCATTTTTAGTTTACTGGGTGTTTTTGTATCATAAATGTGTGATTTTGTAAAGTCTTTTTTAATATATCTTTTGATATGACCATGGTTTTCATTCTTTATTCTGTTAATATGGTGAATTATATTATATTAATTGGACTTTGGATGTGTAACTGACCTTGCGTTCTTAGAATAAATCCCACCAAACCATGATTAAAAAAAGAAAAAAAGCTTCCATTTCTCTACTTAGTATGCATAATCTAGGATTTTGAACATTGGAATAGAGTTATAATGACTGTTTTAATGTTCTTCACTACTGATTCATAATCTGTGTCATTTCTGTGTCAATTTGATTTATTTTTCTCCAAATCATGTGTCCTATGTTTGCCTGGTTCACTGCATGGCTCGTTATTTTATTAAATAATTTGTATTTATTTATTTACTTTTGGTCATGTGGTATGCAGGATCTTAGCTCCCAAACCAGGGATCTAACCTGTGCCCCTTACAGTGGGAGTGTGGAGCCCTAACCACTGGATAACCAGGAAATTCCCCATGCCTGGTTATTTTTTACTGGATGAAAGACACTGTGAATTTTACCTTGCTTGGGGCTGGATATTTTTGTATTCTTATAAATATTGTTAAGGTTTATTCTGGGACACATTTAATTTATCTGGGAATAGTTGGATTTTTTTCAGGTCTTGCTTTTAAGCTTTATTAGGCAGGGTCAGAGCAACATCTAGTCTAGGGCGAATTTTGTCCCCACTACTGACCTTCTAAGTACTCTACTTGATTCCCTGTGAATTATGAGGTTTTCCACTCTATCTGGTGAGATCAGGAACTATTCCCAGTCCTCTGTGAACTCCAAGGATTATTCTCACTAATACCTTCTGGTGGCTCTTTACACAGCCTTATGTAATTTCCTCATATCCATGAGCTGAGGAGTACTTAGTCGAAAACTCAAGCAGGACCCTCTGCAGATCTCTGGAGCTCTTTTCATCTCTATGTAGCTCTCTTCTCTCCAGCGAGCTGAGTTGTGAACTCTGGCTTCCTTGGTCTCCTTGAACTCCCAGGTCCATCTCCTTAACTCAGGGAGAGTACTGGGCTCTGCCTGAATTCCCCCTGTCAGTGTTATGACTGGAAACTCTATCCAGGCTGAGGCATTTGTAGAGCTCACTTCATTTGTTTCTCCTTTCTCAAGGATCACTGTTCTTCATTGCCAGATGTCCAATGTCTTGAAAACCATTGTTTCATACACGTTTTCTCATTATTTCAGTTGTTTCAGATGGGATGGTAAATCTGGTCCCTGTTACTCCGTCTTGGCCAGAAGCAGAAGGAAGTCTGGTGTTCTCTCTTAGTATGCAGTTTTAACTTTTTAAAAATTATTCTAGGTTTTCCAGAACTATAGTTTTTAGTATTTGTTTTTTTCCCTTGGTCTGGTTTTCTTTTACAGGGACTTCTATGGTATATGAATTGGATCTTCTTTTTCTACCTTCAATGTTTGTCACTTGTTCTCAAATCTTTTTCTTTCCTTCTTTCCTTCTTTCTTTCATTCTTTCTTTCTTTCTTTCTTCTTTCTTTCTTTCTTTCTTTCTTCTTTCTTTCTTTCTTTCTTTTCCTCTTTCTTTATTTCTTTCTTTTCTTTCTTTCTTTCTTTCTTTCTTTCTTTCTTTCTTTCTTTCTTTCTTTTTCTCTTTCTTTTTTTCTTTCTTTCTTTCTTCCTTTCTTAAAGAAACATTTCCCTCCTTTTTGCCTTCTATTTCCCTTAAGCCATCATGTGTTATATTTATTTGCTTCATGTTCCTTATAGTTTAATCTTCTATTCTGAAATGACTTTTTCTTTTTTCTCCAAATATTTCCTGAGATCCATCATGTTATTTCTGAATTTTTCTAGTACTTATTTATACTATTCTTTTATTGCCTTGCACCATTTTCTTAATGTGTTTTAGCTTGTTCAAAATAGCTAGCTTGGACTTCCCTGGTGGTGCAGTGGTTAAGAATACGGCTGCCAATGCATGGGACATGGGTTCGATCCCTGGTCTGGGAAGATCCCACATGCAGCGGAGCAACTAAGTCCATGCGCCACAACTACAGAGCCTGCGCTCTAGAGTCCGTGCACTGCAACTACCGAGCCCACGTGCCTAGAACCTGTGCTCAGCAACAAGAGAAGCCACCACAATGAGAAGCCCGCATACTGCAAGGAAGAGTAACCCCTGTTTGCCTCAACTAGAGAAAGCCCGCACGCAGCAACAAAGACCCAATGCAGCCAAAAATAAATAAAATTAAAAAAAAAATAGCTGGCTCGGGAATTCCCTGGCAGTCCAGTGGTTCGGGCTCTGCACTCTCACTGCCGAGGGCCTGGCTGGGTTCAATCCCTGGTTGGGGCTCACAAGAGGTGAGGCAAAAAAAAAAAAAAAAGTGACTATAGCTTTGATGTGTTCTGTAAGCATGAGTTTCAATCATGCTTTCATTGTCTCTAAGGTTGATATTCTACCACTTATTCTTTTATCCTTATAGCACCAATATATGGGATTTGCCTTCTGTACATTTTTGTTGCTCTTCTTTATAAGAAATTAGTTTTCCTGAACTTTTGGAAGGAGGTGGGGTTCAGGGTAGCTTCTCAAATGTCAGAGCTCCCTCTTCTGTTGTTTTTGCATAGTGCTAAAGATTATGGCAACTTGTTTCTGAGATTTCTTGACTCTATTCCCCTACTTTTACCTGGACATTCTCTCTCCTTATTGAAGTAGACTGAATAATGGCTCCCTAAAAGAAATCCATGTCCTAATCCCTGAAACCTGTGAATGTTACCATATGGCAAAAAAAAAAAAGGACTTTGCAGATGTGATTAAGGATTTTGAGATGAAATTATCCTGTATTCTCCAGATGGGTCCTATGACAAGTATCTTATAAGGGAGGCAAAGGGAGATCACACAGTTTGAAAAGAAGGAATACCATGGAGGCAGAGATTGGAGTGATGGGGCCATAAGCCAAGGAATGCCAGCAGCCACCAGAAGCTGGAAGAGGCAAGGAATGGATTCTCCCTTAAAGCTTCCAGAGGGAGCATGACCCTGCCAACGCCTTGGTCTTGGCCCAGTGATACTGATTTGGGAATTCTGGCCGCCCAAACTGTGAGAGAATAAATTTCTGTTGTTTTAAGCCACTACGTTTGTGATAATTTGTTCCAGCAGCAATAGGAAACTAATGCAGAGTTTGGTGACAGAAGAGGGGTGTTGCTGTAACAAATATCTAAAAATTTGGATGTGGCTTTAGAATAGTGTAGTTGAATACTATGTAGAGGCTGGAAGAATGTTAAGGAACATGACAGAAAAAGCCTCAATTGCTTAAAACAGACTGCTGGTTGAAATATAGATGCTGAAGGCACTGCTGGTGAAGGTTCAGAAGAGGTGAGGAATGCTGGCAACCTGTGGATAGAGCAGGATCTTGCTGAAACTTTGATTTTGGCCGTGATGCTGATTTCAGACTACTTACCTCCAGAACTATGAGAGAATAAGTTACTGTTGTTTTAAAACACAAAGTTTGAGGCAATTTGTTACAGCAGCCATAGGAAATGAATACACTTACTCTCTATTGTTCTAACCTGTTCAATTTTGATTTTACCTTCAGAAGTTTCTCCTCAGTGTAGATCCCTATCCTGGAAGAGAGCCCTAGTGAATCAATGTACAATAAAGGATTAACTCAGCAGGTCTGGGTTGTCCAAACCTTGCATGTCCCAAAGAAAGGTTTGGCCCTCGCCCAGCTCCTGGTAGACAACCTCTAAGCCCTTGGCATAGCCCGCCTGTTAAGAATATCTTTGTTTACCTGAGTCCATGAGCCATGCCATAGAGTTTACTCTAAAACTGTAATTTATGGTGGAGGTCTTGGGCCAACCAGAATCAGCTCGAACTTTGGAGGGACCAAGTAACTAAGGTCAGCTCTGCCCATGTGATTGACTCCAAATAAAAACTCTGACACCAGGACTCAGGTGAGCTTCCCTGGTTGGCAATATTTCTGTGTGTTACTCCACATCTTGTTGGGAGAATTAAGCACTGGCTAGATGACTCCTCTGGGAGAGGAGAATTGGAAGCTTGCTCCTGGTCCCTCCTGGACTCTGCCCCATGTGCTCTTTTCCATTGCTGATTTAAATCTCTATCCTTTTGTTGTAATAAACTATAACGATGAGTATAACCACTCTGCTAAGTTCTCTGAGTTCTTCTGGTGAATCATTGAACCTGAGGGTGGTCTTGGGGACCCCCAAGCACAGTCAGTCTTAAGAGCTCACAGGAATTAGGCTGTTCCAGCCCCCTCAGACTTTACTGCAGACCGCTTACATTCACTTGTTAATGGATAGGGTAAAACGCTTCTCAGTTTCAGCTGCTGAATTCAAGTTGGCATATCATCCCTGTTGACTGTTTTGGCATTCTCCTATTCTCAGGCCTGTCAAATGCCCCTTAATTCTCTCTGCTTTTTCCTACACAGATAACTATACCATGCAGTTCTTGTGGCTACTGGTGACCTGTCCTCACCCACACATATTTTGAAATTCATGGATATTTCGGCTATTTATTGCTGTGGAACTAAACTGCACCAAAACTTAGTGGCTTAAAATAATAACCATTTTATTGCTCATGATTCTATCAGTCAAAAACTTGGGCAGGGCTCAGTGGGGATGGCTCCATTTCTTCCCCATATGATGTCTGAGGCAGCTAGAATGGGGTTGGAGGATCCAAGATGCTTTCAACACATGATTGGGACCTTGGTGCTAGTTTTCAGTTGGGGCCTCAGTTCTTATGCACATGGACTCTTTTATAAAATGGTGTCTCAGAGCCTTGGTCTTCAGAAAGATAGGACTTTTTTACAGGGTGTCTAGGTTCCCCTCTCACTAAAGCAGAAGTTCAAGGCCTCTTAATGTCTACACTCAGAAGCCCCAGAATGTCATTTCTACTGCATTTTATTGGTGAAACAGAACATAAGGCCAGCCCAGACACAAAGAATGAAAAAATATACTCCATATCTCAATGGGAGGAGTGGCAAGCACTAATGGAGATGGAAATATTGTTGGCAGTCATACCTGCAGAAAATCTACCATGCTGAGGATACTGTGTCACCTAGTTTTGTTGTGAATATTATCTATAGGTTTTGACACTGCTATCGGGTTGCTGTTTGCATGTTGGCATGAAGAGAGATTTAAAAACTGCCAGCTGCCACCATATTCCCAGCATCCATTCTAACATTTAAAAAATCATCTCAGAAAAGAACAGAAATTTTGGGTGAGGGTCGAGTGAAGAAGTAAAAATATTCTAAATGGTACATTCTCCTAAGAAATTAGGAGTAAATGAAAGTAACGCATCTGTGTGTGTGTGTGTGTGTGTGTGTGTGTGTGTGTGTGTCATGGACCAATAGAGAAAATTTGAATCATGTTTATAAGTAATAGAAGGATAATCACCAGCAGAATTGATAAGCAGAGTTGAACTTCCAAATTACTAGGAGCAGAAGAAGAATGAACAGAAACTTGACAGAGACGGCAAATGTAAGGAAATTGAAAAGGAGTATCAACAACAAAGTAGAAAAGGGAAACAGTCTGATTGAAGACACAAAATTGAGCATATCATTAACAAATGAAATCGATTGGGTTCTCCTATACAAGACTGTGAAATAGGGTTAAAAAAACAAGAGTTATGCATTGTTTCCTAAATGTACATTTGAAATAAAGAGGCAAAACTAAACACTATGTAAAGATACATCAGGTAAATGCAAGCAGAATAAAGGAGGTCAGATGATATAATTATCAGGTTAAACTCCAAGGCCAAAAGCATTCAACAGATTTTTAAAAAGACATTATGTAATAATAAAGTATACATTAGATGAAGATATAATATGTATAAACATTTATAAAAACACCAATAACACCAGAAAAAATTCATAGAAAAGGAACACATTTTTTTTTTTTTTTTTTTTTTTTTTTTTTGCGGTACGTGGGCCTCTCACTGTTGTGGCCTCGCCCGTTGTGGAGCACAGGCTCTGGACGCGCAGGCTCAGCGGCCATGGCTCATGGGCCCAGCCGTTCCGTGGCATGTGGGATCTTCCCGGAGCGGGGCACGAACCCGTGTCCCCTGCATCGGCAGGCGGACTCTCAACCACTGCGCCACCAGGGAAGCCCAGGAACAAAATTTTATTTACTTTCTGGCTGCATCGGCTCAGTAGTTATGGTGCGCGGGCTTAGTTGCCCCGCGGCATGTGGGATTTTAGTTACCCGACAGAGATCGAACCGGTGTCCCCTGAGTTGCAAGACGGATTCTTAACCACCACGGTTAAGAATCCATAATTTATAAATTTTAAATTCATAATTTATAGTGGGAGGTTATACCTCATTCAGAGTATGATAGATCAAGCTAACAAAAATAATTAAAGGTAAGAAAGATCTGAAAATTATAATCAATAAGCTACATTTAAAAGACATAAAAAGAAATTTGTATCTTACAAGCAGACTCTCTACTCCTATGTCCTTGCAACATTAAAAAACATTCAATTGTCTAACTTTGCCTCAGAGAAATGATTGATATACTTTTTAAAAGTAGGGCTTTGGCAGATCACATTCTCTGATAAGAGCCAACAAAAACAGAAATAAATTAAATATTACCATAACATCTTAACCAGCTGAAAATTAAGAAATACTTTCCAAAATAAATCAGGACTAAATGGGTCTATAGAGTCCGGTTTGTAGAGAAAGATGGAAGTTTCCCAATTTTTTTATTTATTTATTTTTTTTTTTGCGGTATGCGGGCCTCTCACTGTTGTGGCCTCTCCCGTTGCGGGGCACAGGCTCCGGACGCGCAGGCCCAGCGGCCATGGCTCACGGGCCCAGCCGCTCCGCGGCATGTGGGATCCTCCCGGTCCGGGGCACGAACCCGCGTCCCCTGCATCAGCAGGCGGACTCTCAACCACTGCGCCACCAGGGAAGCCCCCCAATTTATTTTTTAAAAGAGAATAATTTTAATACCAAAACTGAAGTATATTGCTCGAAAAAGAAGATAACTAGAGACAATATTTCATGAATATAGCTAAACTTTTCTAAATAAAATATCCGCATATCAAATAAATCCAGATATGCTTTGAGAAAAAAAAATACACCATAACCATTAAGATGATTCCAGGAATGCTAGTATGGTTTAATATTTGTAAATCAATCGATATACTTCATTACACCAACACTTTAGAAAAGTCATGTAACACTATTAATTGATATAAAAAAGTATGTGATACAATTCCTTAGCCATTATATTAATAATAAAAACTCAAAATAGAAATAGAAGGAAACGACTTAAAATTGACAAAACCATTTTCCAAAAATTGCCAGAAAGTTTTATACTAAATGGTAAAATGGATAAAATGATTTCCATTAAAAGTGACAACACCATAGGGATGCTCTCTATCACATCTATTACTCAACATTAATTTGAAGGTTCTATCTCAGCATTGTCTGATACAACTTTCCACAATGATGACGTGTTCTATATAGAGAGAGCTGCCTAATACAGTAGCAACTAGCCGTATGCTGTCATTGAGCACTTGAAATGTGGCTAGGTGACTAAGAAACTGAATTTTAAATTTTATGTAGCTTTAATAAATTCAAATTTAAATAGCCATGTAAGCTTAGTGGTTACCATATTGGATAGCTAATTCAGTGGAAAAAGAACTAATGACATCAAATAGCAGATAAAAGAGAATATTAACTAAATCTGATTATACAATTAGAAAACCTAAGAGACTATACTAAGAAGCTACCAGAATTGGTAGGGAATTTTGATAAGGAGCTGAATATAAGATAAAAATTTAAAAATAGGTCTTTTCTTACAATACTAGCAATTAGCAGACAGGATTAGCAAAAAGAAGTCTTAACAATAACAATAAAAGTATTATAAATATCTAAGAATCAATTTAACCAAACAAGATGATGGACTTATAAGAAGAAAACTATGAAATATCATTGAAGCATATAATACAAGACATAATCAGAGACAGATCAAATCCCTAGATACAAAGGCTTATTATAATAAAGAGCATTAACTCTCTCCAAACTATTAACATATTGGGTTGGCCAAAAAGTTCGTTCGGGTTACCCAATAATACAATTCCAATCAGAATAACAATAGTTTTGTTTTGTGGAGGGTTTTGTGGGGTGCGTAGCATTCATTTTGAAACTTCATAAAATGATTCTAGGAACTTCAGAGTTCCTAGAAAAATAGATCTGCAAGAACAAAAATCCTTTGAAATCATATAGATTATAGAGACACAATAGAGTTCAGATCAAGCTAAATATATTTGTGACCTTATATGACAGAAGTCACATTTAATTCAGTGCTATAGGGCAGTAACTTCCATAAACCGTGCTAGCTGATAATGTTGGATTTTACCTGAACCCTATGATTCTGGTAAATAGTGAAGGTTAAGAAATTCCCTTACTCTTTTTTTTTTCATTTATTTAGTTTTGGCTGCGTTGGGTCTTCGTTGCTGTGCGTGGGCTTTCTCTAGTTGTGGCAAGCGGGGGCTACTCTTCATTGCGGTGCGCGGGCTTCTCATTGTGGTGGCTCCTCTTGTTGTGGAGCACAGGCTCTAGGCACATGGGCTTTAGTAGTTGTGGCACTCGGGCTCAGTAGTTGTAGCTCACGGGCTCTAGAGAACAGGCTCAGTAGTTGTGGCGCATGGGCTTAGTTGCTCCATGGCATGTGTGGGATCTTCCTGGACCAGGGATTGAACCTGTGTCCCCTGCATTGTCAGGCGGACTCTTAACCACTGTGCCACCAGAGAGATCCTCCTTTACTCTTTTGTGTTCTTGTGTGTTACTCTTTGCTTACTGCAAAGAACTTCCCTTCCCTATATGACTTTGGACTCACAGACGCCCCTTGTTTACCTGTGACATGACCAGACACAGACCCTCCAAATTCTCATTCTTTTTTTTTTTTTTCAAATTCTCATTCTATTCCTTATAAACATTCATTAATCTCAACAAAATGCTTGTTAGCCAAAATTTAGCCAAGCTTCTCTCCTTCCTACAGGTTCCTGAACTCTGCTTGCCCCCAAGCCTGAGCAAGCACAAAAAATGTGGAATGTGCCCCTCTTCTCAGCTTGTCCTGGGAATCAGCTGACCACAGTGGGCACTTTCCTGTCAGACCCCATTAGTCATTCCCCTGTTTGTGCAGCTTCTCCTCCATAGATTCTGCTTATCTTGGTTTGCCTCCTCCTTACCCTATCTATAAACAAAAAGCCTTTTTCTGATCGGTTTTGAGATGCTTGCAGATTTCTGAGATGGGAATTTTCTCCCTATTGCAATAGTCTTTCTTTCTAATTAGTCTCTCCCTATCTAATTCTAGATTTGTTTTTATTTGATGCAGCAACAGTAAAGCTTGACCTTGATCTCATACCATATACCAGAATAAATTTCAACTAGATTAAAAGTTAAAGTAGAAAAATTTAAAACAATAAAAATGAAATAAATGTTAAGACTATCTTTTTAGGACTACCTGGAATGGGGACCATACAAGACAGGAAATACAGAAGCCAGAAAAGAAAACTTATTTTTGATGAAAAAATACATTTTTCTAATTAAAGATCAAAGGACAACTACAAATGCAAAGGGCAAAAAGAGTTAGGGGAAAAATATTGCAATGCCACTAACTAACAAAGACTTAATAATATCCCTAGTGTACAAAGAGCTACTACAAATTGATAAGAAAAAGACAAATCACTCCAAAGAAAATTGGACAAAGGATATGAAGATTTGCAGAAGAGAAAATCTAAATGGTCAACAAACAGAAAAAGATCTTCAGTTGCACAAGTAGTCAGGAAAATGCAAATTAAAGCAGTTAAATTAGTCCTCTGATTGGCAAAAATTAGAGTATCAACATTCAGTGCTAGAGAAGATTTGCCTTGATGGACTCATATTTTGCTGGTGGGAGTAGGAAATGTTAAAAATCTTTTGGGGAAGTTATTTGGCTGTATCTATTCAACAACACAATAGCCTTACTTGTATTTAATAATAAAACTTAAAAATATAGGAAGCAAAAGTTGACTGGTGAAATGAAACCCTGACTTATCAATACAGTGGGAAATCTCAGTAACTCAGGGAGCAAGCAGAAGAAAATCATCAGGAATGATATACACATTTAAAAAAATTTTATTGGAGTATAGTTGATTTACAGTGTTGTGTTAGCTTCAGTTGTACAGCAAAGAGGAACAATATACACATTTTTAACAGCCCAACTAACAAGCTTGAACCAATAAACATATACGCTAAGCCCAACTATTGGAAAATATATGGTTTTTTCAATCAAGAGATGAAACATTTTTGAAAACTGGGCCTGTGCTTGAACCTTAAGGCAAATTTCAACAAATTTCGACTCAACATCATTCAGACAACATTCTCAGATCACAATGCAATTAAGTTAGAAATCACTAACATCGAGATTAACTTTGTGTTTGAGGAAATGAAAAATGGTGTTAGGAACTGTAAAATTTTCTGCACTCCCTCTAAGTTCCTTCTTTAATCATTAAGTATGAGAACAGGATACAACAGAATGAGATGGGCCAAATCAAAAACAGCTCCCTTCAGCAGCATTCCACCTGCGGACCAAAGCCCACCAAACTTGCAGCTAGCACTTGGCTGCTTTTGTTTCCTTCTATGAAATTCCTATCCCATATAAATCTCTCCATGCTCCAGGAGACACTGCGCAGGGCTGTTCTTGTCGCAGCAGCCTGAATAAAGTCATCATTCCCTTGACATTTGAGTCTCGGAGAATTTTTGCATGTTCGACACTGGACTTCTAAATAATTCTTGGGTCAAAGGGGGGAAAATTACAAATTAGCACTTGAAACTGAACACTAATGAAAATGCAACAAATCAAAACTTGGATCTTTGGAAAAGAAGTTTAAACTTCATGCTTCTATAAGGAAACTGGGAAGGCTGATTACTCGAGTTTTTAAAAAATTGGATGACGTGCCCCACCACTGATGTCACAAGCCCACCCCCCCCCCCCCACGCCCAGCTCAATGGCTCCCTGCACAGATGCTTGGTTTCTGGCGCTCAATCACCTCAGCTCCCTGCGCCCAGAGTGGTTAAACTCTCGCTGCGGGCGACTTCCGCTTCCTGGCCTAAATCTGACACGTACTATTCCCCCCGTGGCAAGTACCCAGGGTCGGTGACAGCCAGAGCCGGGCGATGCCCCCAGCCGACGGGTGGACAGAGGCGCCGTCAGGTGGGCACGTAGCGGCGCCCCGGGCCCTGCCGCCGCGAGCCGCCTGCGCCGATCGGGGGCCGTTCCGCACCCCGAGAAGTGGAGCGGCGGCTGGGGCGGGGGCCGGTCAGTGTCTGGGCCGGTGCCTTGGAGGTGTCTTTCTAGCTAGGATCGGGGAGAGGGGCAAGGGGGGTTGCAACGCGCGAAGATGCCGCGACTCCCCGGGGATACGGCCTGAGGGCGGGGCCCCGAGCACAGAGAAGGGAAGGCGCCAGGCCCGCGCCTCGGGGTAATGGTGGAGCATGAGGCGCAGGAAGGAGGAGTCCGGGATCTGCAGCCGGATCTGCTGGGCCCGATCGGCTCCCGGGAAGCCCCACCGGGGAAGGTCTGGCGGGGGCCCGCTGGCTCCGGCGCAGCAGAAATGCCCACCCTCCCAAGATGGCGACTCCCGGAGAGACACTCCCAAGGGGACAGCCATGTTAGTGGCCTGACAAAGTCACTAAAGAAAATCGGAAAGCCCGCCTCTCCTCCGACACACACAGACACGCACACGCACTGACACCTCGTGAGTGCACCCAGTGTAATTGGGGGCTAACGGCCGCTTCCGCGCCGACACTAAGCATGTGCGATGCCAAGTCCAGAAACGTGGGAGTCCCGCAGAGGCAATTTCAATACTTCTGGCTCCGGGACTGAGTTTAACAGAGGCGGCGATTTAGGGCCAGTAAAACGTTGACATAATTATGGGGGTGTTACGACATGGCTTTCGGGCTCAGTGATGGTACTCTGTGGGGTGAGTGATGGGGCTTCTCTGGAGTCACTTATGAGGAGGTGCGTAGAGTGATAGGGGTTTGTGGGTGAATGGTGGGGGCAGTAGGGAAAGTAATAGGTAGTCTGTGGGGTGAGTATTGGGGGGTCTGTGGGGTCATAGTGATGCAGGGTCTATAGGGTGAGCAGGGGGCATTGGTGAGGTGAGCGATGAGGAGTCTGTGGGGTGAGTGATGAAGATCCTCGGAGGCCACTGATGGGGTATGTGGAGTAAGTGACTGGGTCTGTGGGATAAGCGATGGAGGTTTGTGGGGTGAGTGATCAGGCATAAGTGCAGTAAGGAATGGGGACTGTGGTGTGAGTGATACAGTCTCGGAGGTGTGATGTGTGCTCTTTGGGGTTAGTGCTGGAGTTCCTGTGGGGCGAATGATGGGGGTTCTGTGGGGTGTCATAGGGAGTTAGTGGGGTAAGTGATGGAGGGGTCTGTGAGATGAATGATGGGAGTTCAGTGGGGTAAGTGATGAGGGTCTTTGAGGAGAGTTATGGGTGGTCTGTGGAGTGAATGATGGAGAGCCTGTGGAGTGAGTAATGGAGAGTGAATGAGTGAGTGAGATGGAGAATTTTTGAGGTGAGTGATGAGGGCCGCGGGATGAGTATTGCAGGGTCTGTGAGGTATATGATGGGGTTTATTGGGTGGATGGTCAAGGTTTCTGTGGTGTGAGTGATGGAGCTCTGTGGGTGGTCTTAGGATTGAGATGGGATTGTTTCAAAAACCTACCTTTGACCTTCTTGGTCCTCCTGTATCTTTGTTTTCTGTGTCATTAGTTTCTGCCCTTGATTTCATTATTTCTTTTCTTTGGGTTTTTTCTTTTATTCTTATTTTTAAATTCCTAAATTGAATGCTTATCTCATTAATATTCAATCATTTTCTTTTATAGTATAAGCATTAAGTTCATGAATTTTTCTCTAAGAACACTTTAGCTCCATGTCACAAGTGTTGATATGTAACATTTCCACCACAGTTTATTAATATTGTTTTCTAATTTTTGTTGTGGTTTTCTCTCTGATCCCTTAGTTATTTAGATATGAGATTTTCATTTCCCAAAAAGTTGTAATTTTTGTTATTGATTTCTAAATTATAGCCAGAGACTGTCATCTGAGTGATTATTAGGGCAGGAATGGATATTCCTTGAAGTGGATGGTATGTACTGAAATTTAAGTCCAAAACTTTTGTAAAATTGCAACTCCCACCAGCAACATATAAAAGGGCTCATTCCAAAATCATCTCCCACACTGAATGTTGCTGCACTTTTTAATTTCTGCCATTCTGAGGGCCAAACACAACAGTATGTAGCTTACCTTGATGTGTATTTTCCTGACACCTGGTGGCTGAATATCTTCTCATATTTATTGGCCTTTGAAATGCATTTTAAAAAATTTTCATATCCTTTGGTCTTTTTTTTTCCTTTATGTAGTTTGTCTTACTAATTTGTGGATATTAACCTTCTGTCATTTATTGTAATTTTTTCCCTTTATCTCTCTTTATATCTTGATTTTTAAAAGGTGTATTCACATATAATTAGAAAAAATAATTATCTGATTAGGTAATTTTTCCTTAACAAGTTCTGAATATCGTGTCTTGCCTAGTGGGTTCTCCCTGCTTTGTGCTTAAATAAATACATGCTTTAAATTTAAATTTTTATTGTTTTAAAGTTAAATTGTAATCCAACTGGAAAATTCTGGTGTGTGGTGTGAGATGAGATCAAAGTTTCTACTTTCCATTTGGATAGAAAATTTGCCTGCACCAATCATTAAATAGCCTTTTCTAACTCAGTTAAATGCCACTTTTGTCACATAAATTCCCGAATGTATATCATTCTATATCTGAACTCTATATTTTCTTCTGATATATGTATCTACTCCCTTTCAAAAAATTGTTTTGACTTTAGAAATACTTTTAATATTGAATAGTGCTAGTCCCCTCACTGTTCCTTTTTTTTTTTTTTTTTGGTTGTTTTCTTTAATCTTTTTTAGCATTTATTCTTCCACATGAATGTTAAAAACATTTTATTTCACTTCAAAAGCAACCATTAAAACTATATTTTATAATTTTCTTCTTATAGATTCAGAACCTTTTTTGAAAAGTTCATTCTTAAATATTTTAAATTTGATATCATCACAGTGAATAGCACATTGCTCTATTTCCATAGAAAAATTATATAAATAAAAATTTTTTAATTTCTTTTTTGCATTTTATGTCTTATCCAATCCAGTTATCACATTCTCATGTGAATTCTAGTTGCCTTTTATGGTCTCTTAGTTTTCCTAGATATAATATCATGTCACATCCAATTAACAATGATACTTTCTCTTCCTTTCAAATATTTATTCTGATTACTCCATCTTCTCCTATTGCATTAGCTAGAGCTTTCAGAACAATGTTGAGTGATACTTGATAGAGGGTATCCCTATCTTGTTGCTAATTTGAAAGTGAAGGGTATTCATTCATTCATTCAACAAACATTTGTTGAATACCTTCACCTTTCCAGATACTGGGTTTGAAATCCTGCATGGCCACTTACTAGCTACATGATCTTTTTTTTTCTAACAGCTTTATTGATATAATTCACCTACCATAAACTTCACCATTTAAAGCTTACAATTCAATGGTTGTTAGTATATTCAAGGAGTTGTGCAAACCACTGTCATAATCCAATTTTAGAACATTTCATCACCCCAAAAGGAAGCATTGTACTCATTCCTCATTCCCACCCCATACCTCCAGCTGCAGACAGCCACTAATTTACTTTCTGTTTCTATAAATTTGCCTATTCTAGACCTTTCATACACATGGAATCAAACAATATATGATCTTTGGTAACTATCTTCTTTTACTTAGCATGTTTTTAAGATTCATCGGTGCTATAGCTTGTATCAGTACTTCATTCTTTATTACTGAATAATACTCCTTTGTATGGATATACCACAGTTTGTTTATTCATTCATCAGCTGATGGACATTTGGGTTGTTTTCACTTTTTGGCTACTATGAATAATGTTGATGTGAACATTTGTGTACAAGTTTTTGTGTGGACGTATGTTTTCATTTCTCTCAGAAGTGGAATTGCTAGATCATATGGTACCTTTGAGGAACTGCCAAACTGTTTTTGGCATTTTACATCCCACAGCAATATATGAAGGTTCCAATGTGTCATATCCTCATCAACACTTAACAAGTCTTTTTTTAAAATTCTAGCCATCTTAGTGGGTGTGAAGTGGTATCTCATTGTGGTTTTGATTTCTATTTCCCTAATGAATGTTGAGCAACTTTTCATGTTTGCAATGGACTAAATGTTTATGTGCCCCTCTCATTCTGTGTTGAAATCCTAACCCACGGTGTGATGGTATAAGGAGGTGAGGCCTTTGGGAGGTGATTAGGTCATGAGGGTGGAGCCCTCATGAATGGGATTAGTACCCTTATAAAAGAGACCTCAGAGAGCCCCCTTCCACCTTTTGCCATGTGAGGACACAACAAGAAGATAGCCATCTATGAATCGGGAGGCAGGTTCTCACCAGACACCCAATCTGCTGACGTGTGGGCTTGGATTTCCCAGCCTCCAGAACTGTAAGAAATAAATGTTTGCTGTTTAAGCCACCCAGTTTATCGTAGTTCATTACAGCAGCCTGAACACACTAAGACAATGTGTTTAATTGACCATTTGTATGTCTTCTCTGGAGAAATATCGGTTCAAATTCTTTGCCTATTTTTTAATTGGATTATTTGTCTTTGTATCATTGAGTTGTAAGCATCCTTTATATATTCTGGATACAAGTCCCTGGTCAGATATGTGATTTGCATATATTTTCTCCCATTTTATGGGAGTCTTTTCACTTTCTTGGTGGTGACCTTGTAGCACAAAAGTTTTTAATTTTTATGAAGTCTAATTTATCTATTTTTGTTATTGTTGCTTGTGCTTGTTTTTAAACATCTTTATTGGAGTATAATTGCTTTACATTATTGTGTTAGTTTCTGCTATATAACAAAGTGAATCAACTATACATATACATATATCCCCATATCCCCTCCCTCTTGCGTCTCCCTCCCACCCTCCCTATCCCACACCTCTAGGTGGACACAAAGCACTGAACTGGTCTCCCTATGCTATTTGGCTGCTCCCCACTAGCTATCGATTTTACATTTGGTAGTGTATATATGTCCATGCCACTCTCTCACTTCGTCCCAGTTGTTTGTGCTTTTGATGTCATAGATGTTTCTTTCCCCATTGAATTGTACTGAAACCCTTATCTAATATCAACTGACCATGAGTGTAAAGGCTTATTTATGAACTCTCAATTCTATTTCATTCATCTATATGCCTCCTTTATGCCAGTACCATGCTGTGTTGATTTATATAGCTTTGTAGCAAGTTTTGAAATAGAGAAATGTGTGTCCTCCAACTATGTTCTTATTCAGTGTTTTGGCTATTCAGGTTCCTTGCATTTCTATCTGAATTTTAGGATGAGCTCATTACCCTCTTCAAAAATGCCCCTGGGATTTTGATAGTGATTGTGTTGAACCTGTACAACATTTAGGGGAATATTGCCATTTTAATGATATTAAGTCTTTTTATCTGGCATTTTTTTTAGCATAATGTTTTCTGGTGATTTTGGGGGTAGTAGTTGTAATATTTACACAGTTCTTTAATGTTCTTATTTTAATTTGTATTTTTATTAGGAATAGCTCCTGAATTGTGTCAGATGCTTTTTGATATTAACAGCCTTATGGTATTATTCTCTTTAATTGGTTGTTGTAATGAATTACATTGACGTGTAATGTGGCTGCATCTTTGCCTTCCTGGAAGAATTCTGTTTGGTCAAGGGGAATTTTTCTTATAAGATACATTTGGATTTGAATTAGTAATATTTTATTTAAAATTTTTGCCACTATAAGAAAACTGCTTATAGTTTTCTTTTTTCTTTTTTTGTACTATATTTAACATGTGTTGGTATTAAGGTTATGGCAGTTTTTTAAAGGAATTCAGGAGATTTCTATCTTTTTATATGTTAAAATGGCATAGAAATTATCTTCTTTTTAAAGCTCAGCTATAAACACACTTAGAACTGGTGCCTTTTAAAATGGTAAATTTTAATTATTTTTTTTTCTCTGATTACTGGTCTTTACAGATTTCTTCTTTTGGGGGGTTTAATTTTGGTGGTTTATGGTTTTTTGTTTTGTTTTGTTTTGTTTTTCGGTACGCGGCCTTCTCACTGTTGTGGCCTCTCCCGTTGCGGAGCACAGGCTCTGGACACGCAGGCTCAGCGGCCATGGCTTACAGGCCCAGACGCTCTGCGGCATGTGGGATCTTCCCGGACCAGCGCACGAACCCGTGTCCCCTGCATCGGCAGGCGGACTCTCAACCACTGCGCCACCAGTAAAGCCCTTGGTGGTTTATGTTTGCTAGGGATTTTATATTTTCATAGAGCTGCACATAATGCTTAAATTATTCTGGTCACTTCCACATCTGTGGTAGTAGTTCCTTTTTCTTTCCTAAAATTGTGTGAGTATATGTGTGATATGTGAGTGTGTGTGTGTGTGTGTGTACATGTATATTTCCTTCTCTTTTACCTTTATCAGGTGTTTCATGAATATTTTATTTTCTTTTTCTAATTTCTTAAGTTTAGCACTTAATTCATTTATCTTTGGCTTTTCTTTTTAAATATTAAAAACATTTTAGGCTAAAATGTCCCTTAAATATAACTTTAGCCATGTCTCAAAATGAGGTATGAAGTTTATAATTTTGTTATTGAATTTATCTTCAATTCTGTCATGTTTGTCTGTTTGTTTAATTATTTATTGGCTGCACCATGTGGCATGTGAAATCTTAGTTCACTGACCAGGGATTGAACCTGCACCCCCTGAAATGGAAATGCGGAGTCTTAACCACTGGACCACCAGGGAAGTCCCAATCCTGCCATGTTTAGAGAATATTTCTTTTTCCCCCAGCTTTATTGAGACATACTTGACATATAACATTGTATAAGTTTAAGGTGTACAGTGTGTTGATTTGATACATTTGTATATTGCAAAATGATTATCACCATAGTGTTAGCTAACACTTCCATCATGTCACATAATTACCACTTTGTGTGTGTGTGTGATAAGAACATTTAAGATCTACTTTCTAGACAATATTTGAGTATATGATACAGTATCATTAGCAATAATCACCATGTTGTACCTTAGATTTTCAGAACTTGTTTATCTTACAACTGGAAGTTTGTACCCTTTGACCAACATCTTCCCATTTTCCCCCACCCCCCGGCCCCTAGTAACCATCACTCTACTTAGAGAATATTTCTTTCTTTCTTTCTTTTTAATTGAAATATAGTTGATTTACAATGTTGTATTAGTTTCAGGTGTACAGCAAAGTGATTCAGTTATATATATATATTTTTTCAGATTATTTTCCATTATAGGTTATTACAGGATATTGTATATAGTTCCCTGTGCTATACAGTAAATTCTTATAATCTATTTTATGTGTAGTAGTTTGTATCTGTAGAGACTATTTCTTAACTGCAAACTAGTTTTGGTCATTTGGTTATCTTTTTATTCTACATTTCTTTTTTATTGAAATATAATTGTCGTATAACATTGTGTAAGTTTAAGGTATACAGTGTTTTGATTTGATATGTTTATAAATTTATAAGTTACGACATGATTACAACAGTAGCTTTAGCTAACACCTCCATCCTGTCACATAATTACCATTTCTTTTCTGTGGTGAGGATGTTTAAGACATAGTCTCTTAGCAATTTTGATTCTATATTTCTGATTTTTGTAGTATTGTTGGTAATATAGCCTGCCAAAACTCTAATTTTTAAGAAATATCAATATTTTTTTCTTTGAGTCCAAGTTACACAATTTTTTTTTTCGGTACGCTGGCCTCTCACTGTTGTGGAGCACAGGCTCCGGACGCGCAGGCTCAGCGGCCATGGTTCATGGGCCCAGCCACTCCACGGCATGTGGGATCTTCCCAGACCGGGGCACAAACCCGTGTCCCCTGCATCAGCAGGCGGACTCTCAACCACTGCGCCACCAGGGAAGCCCCAAGTTACACAATTTAAAGTTTTTTTAACTGTGCCATGAGTCTAAAAGAAGAGTATATTAATTGGACAGAATTAAATCTAGCACTGATTATATTTCTCAAATCCTCTTTACTTCTTTTTTTGGTCTACTTGACCCATTATATTATAATAAAATTTCCCAGCCTAATTGTGATATTTAAAAACTCTTTACTATGAAATAATTATAGATTCATACGAAGTTGCAAACATAAGACAGAGAAATCCCATGTACCCTTTACCCAGTTCCCCCCAATAGTTACATCTTATAAAATCATAATGCAGTATAAAAATTTAACATTGGTACAATGTGTGTGCCTAATTCCTTGTCATTTTGCCATGTGTGTAGATTCGTGTAATGACCACCATAATCAATGTACAGAGCTATTACCCTTTTTGTACTTTTCATCCTCACCATCATCCCTAACCTTTGGCCACCAATAATCTGTTTTCCATCTCTATAATTTTGTTATTTTGAGAATGTTACATAAATGGAACCATACAGTATGTGGCCTTTGGGATTGTTTTTTTTTTTCACTCAGCATAATGTCCTTGAAAACCATCCTTACAACTATCGTTGTAACAATAGTTCATTTCTTTTTATTGCTGAGTAGTATTCCATATTATAGATGTACTACAGTTTGTTTAACTATTCATCTACTAAGGGACATTTTGGTTGTCCCCAGTTTGGGCTATTACAAATAAAATTGCTATGAACAATTGTACAGATTTTTGTGTACATGTAAGATTTCATTTCTCTGGAATGAATGCCCAGAAGTGCAATTGCTGGGTCACTTTTTTAAAGAAACTGCCAAACTGTTTTCCAGAGTGTCTGTACCACTTTACATTCCCACTGACAACATATGAGAGATCGTTTTTCTGCATTTCCTCCAGAATTTGGTATTGTTGCTATTTAAAACATTTTTAGCTGTTTTAATAGGTGTGCAGTGATTATATCATCATTGTCTTAATTTGCATTTCCTTAATGGCTAATGACATTGAACATCTTTTAAAAATTTTTTAAATTTTTGTACACTTTTAAAAGTTTATTTTCCACTTACAGTTATTACAAAATATTGGCTATATTCCCCGTGTTGTACAATACACCTTTGAGCCTATCTTACACCCAATAGTTTGTACCTCCCACTCTCAGACCCCTATATTGCCCCTCTTCCCCACACTGGTAACCACTAGTTTGTTCTCTATATCTGTGAGTCCACTGCTTTTTTGTTTTATTCACTAGTTCGTTGTATTTTTTAGATTCCACATATAAGCAATATCATACAGTATTTATCTTTCTCTGTCTGACTTATTTCACTTAGCATAATGCCCTCCAAGTTCATCCATGTTGCTGCAATGGCAAATTTTCATTATTTTTTATGGCTAAGTAGTATTCCATTGTGTGTGTGTGTATATATATATATATATGTATATATATATATATTAATCTGTTGATGGACACAGGTGGTTTCCATGTTTTGGCTATTGTGAATAGTGCTGCTATGAACATTGGGGTTTACGTATCTTTTCAAATTAGTGTTTTTGTTTTTTTTAGATATATATCCAGGAGTGGAATTGCTGGGTCATATGGTAGTTCTATTTTTAGTTTTCTGAGAAACCTCCATACCATTTTCCACAGTGGCTACACCAGTTTACATTCCTACCAACAGTGTACAAGGGTTCCTTTTTCTCCACAAGCTTGCCAACATTTGTTATTTGTAGACTTTTTGATAATAGCTCTTCTGACAGGTGTGAGGTAATATCTCATTTTGGTTTTGATTTGCATTTCCCTGATGATTAGTGATGTTGAGCATCTTTTCATGTGCCTGTTGGCCATCTGCATTTCTTCTTTGGAAAAATGTCTATTCAGTTCTTCTGCTCATTTAAAAATTTTTTTTTGTTTTTTTGATGTTGAGTTGTATGAGCTATTTATATATGTTGGATATTAATACCTTATCGGTCACCTCATTTGCAAATATTTTCTCCCATTCAGTAGGTTGTCTTTTTGTTTTGTCGATGGTTTCCTTTACTGTACAAAAGCTTTGAACATCTTTTTAAACATTGACATTGAACATCCTTTAAAAATTTTTTACTTAAAATATATTTTGAGATATAGATTCATATGCAGTTGTAAAAAATAATACAGTGATCCCTTGTGCACTTTGCCCAGTTTCCTCCAATGGTGACATTTTACAAAATAAAAGTATAATATGCCAACCAGAATTTTGACCTTGATACAATTCAACCATCTTATCCAGATTTCCCCAGTTTTACTCATACATGTATGTGTATATGCATGTACCAAGTTTTATACAATTTTATCACCTGTGTAGGTTTGTGTATCCATCACCATAGTCAAAATACTAAATAGTTCCAACATCACAAGGATCCCTAGTGTTGCCCTTTTATAACCACACCTATTTCCTTTCTGTCTCCACTACCCTTGGAAACCACTAACCTGTGCTCCATGTCTAAAATTTTGTCATTTCAAAATTGTTATATTAATCAAATCATACAGTATATAAACTTTTGAGGTTGGCTTTTTTCACTTAGCATCATGTTCTTAAAAAACATCCAAGTAGCGTGAGTATCAACAGTTCATTCCTTTTTCTTGTTGAATTGCACTCCTTGGGGTGGATGTACCACAGTTTGTTTAACCAGTCGCCTGTTGAAGGACATCTGGACTGATTCCAGTTTTGAGCTATTACCAGTAAAGCTGCTTTGAACATTCATGTACAGATTTTTTGTGTAAACATAAGCTTTCATGTCTCTGGGATAAATGCTCAAGAGTACTATTGCTGGGCCGTATGGGAATTGCGTGCTTAGTTTTATAAGAAACTACCAAACCGTTTCCCACCAGCAGTGTAGGAGAGATCCAGTTTTTCTGCAACCTCATCAGCATTTTGTGTTGTCACTATTTTTTATTTTAGCCATTCTGACATATGTATAGTGATATCTCATTGTAGTTTTCATTTTCATTTCCCTGGTAAATAATATGGAACCCCTTTTCATATGCTTATTTGCCATCTGTATATCCTCTTTGGTGAAATGTTCATGCGTTTTGCCTATTTTCTAATTGAATTGTTTGGATGATTTTACTGTTGAGAGTCTTTACATATTCTAGATACCAGTCTTTTGTCAGATATGTTGTCATCAAGTATTTTTCCCAGTCAGTAGCTTGGCTTTTCATCCTCTTCATCCTTTCCATCCTCTGGTCTTTTTCAGAGCAAAAGTTTTTAAATTTTTGGCAAGACCCAATTTATCAGTGTTTCCTTTTATGGATTATGCTTTTGGTGTCCAGTCTAAAAACTTTGTCATCCTCTGATTCTCTGAGAGCAACTGAATGTCCAACAATTCAATTCAATTTTGACACTACCTACCTGGAGTTAGCATCAGATCCCATAAGTTAAAGGGCTCAATCCCACAAGACTGCCCCCACTTCAGATGCCAGTCACTGCAGGTCCCAGGCCACCCATACTTCTGATTTACCAGCTATAAATTGGGGGTTCCCAGGACCTCTTCTTCAGGCTCAATAATTTGCTAGAATAGCTCACAGAGATCAGGAAAACACTATGTTTACCAGTTTATTATAAAGTATACAACTCAGAAACAACCAGATGGAAGAGATACACAGGGCAAGGTATGGGGGGAAAGGCACAGATCTTCCATGCCCTCTCTGGACATGCCTTCCTCCCAGCACATCTGTGTTCAACCTGGAAGCTCTCCAAACCTCATTATTTAGGGATTTTTCTGGAGGGGCTTATATGGAGGTTCCATCATGTAGACCCCATTGATTAATATCATTGGCCATTGGTGATTGAACTCAATCTCCAGCTCCTCTCCCCTCCCTAGGAGGGAGGTGGTGGTGGGGGAGTGGGACTGAAAGTTTCAACCCTCTAATCAAGCCCTATAACCAAATGATTGGTTCCTATGGCAACCAGCCCCCACCCTAAAATTATCTAAGAACCCACCATGAGTCCCTTCATCAGCATAAACTCAGGCATCGTTGGAAGGGGCTTGTAAGGAATAACAAACTAACAAAAGATGCTCTTATCACTCCTATCACTTAAGAAATCTCAGGGCTTTTAAGAGATCTGTGCCAGGAACAAAAACCAAATATATATTTCTTATCATACCACACTCTGTCTAGCCCTAAATCCTAAAGATTTTCTCCTATGTTTTTCATAAAAATTTTATAGTTTTACATTTAAGTCTGTGATCCATTTTGAGTTAATTTTTGTGTAAGGAGTGAGGTTTAGGTTCTTTTTGCCCTGAATGTACAGTTGTTCTAGCACCATTGACTTGGTGCTAGAACATCTTTGAAAAAAGATGCATCTTTGAAAAAATATCGGTTGGCCATACTTATGTGGGGCTATTTCTGGATCCTCTATTCCATTCCATTGATCTGTGTCTGTCCCTCTGCCAAAACCACAGTCTTGATTAGTGTACCCATGCAGTAAGCTTTAATATCTATTAGAGTGATTCTCCCACTTTTTTCTTCTTCAGGACTGGTTTAGCTATTCTAGGGGCTGTGCCTTTCCATATAGATGTTAGAATATGCTTGTCCGTGGATGTTGAACATATTCTCATGTGCTTATTTGCCCTCCATATATTCTCTTTGGTGAAATGTCTCTTCATGTCTTTTGCCCATTTTCTTTCTTTTTTTTTTTTTTTTTTTTTTTTTTTGTGTTAGACGCGGGCCTCTCACTGTTGTGGCTTCTCCCGTTGCGGAGCACAGGCTCCGGACGTGCAGGCTCAGTGGCCATGGCTCAACGGCCCAGCTGCTCCGCGGCATGTGGGATCTTCCTGGACTGGGACACGAACCCGTGTCCCCTGCATCGGCAGGCGGACTCTCAACCACTGCACCACCAGGGAAGCCCTTTTTGCCCATTTTCTAATTGGGCTGTTTGTTTCTTCAATGTTGAATTTTGAGAGTTCTTATTATGTTATAGATATGAGTCTTTTGTCAAATAAGGGGTTTGTGAATATTTTCTCTCAGTCTGAAGCTTGTCATTTCATCCTCTTAAGAGTGTCTTTTGTAGAGCCACAATTTTTAATTTTGATGAAGTCAAATTTATCTATTTTTTCTTTTAAAAGATTATGTTTTTGGTGTCATATCTAAGAACTCTTCACTAAGCCCTAAGTCCTGATGATTTTCTCTTCTGTTGTCTTCCAACAGTTTTATATTTTACATATAAATCTATGATCCATTTTGGGTTAATTTTTTATAAAGTGTTATATTTAGAATGAGATTCATTTTTTGTTTTTGTTTCATTTTGGTTTGTTTGTTTCTTTGTTGCTTATGAGTGTCCTATTACTCTAGCACCATTTGTTGAAAAGACATTGAATTGTTTTTGTACCTTTGTAAAAAAATTAGTTGACTGTGCTTTTTCTGGGTCCTCTAATCTGTTCCATTAATCTATGTGCCTATCCCTTCATCTGTACCACATTGTCTTGATTCCTATAGTTAAATAAAAAGTATTGAAATCAGGTAGATTTATTTCTCCCACTTTATTCTTTTTTTTAATCTTTATTGGAGTATAATTGCTTTACAATGGTGTGTTAGTTTCTGCTTTATAACAAAGTGAATCAGTTATACATATACATATGTTCCCATATATCTTCCGTCTTGCATCTCCCTCCCTCCCACCCTCGCTATCCCACCCCTCTAGGTGGTCACAAAGCACCGAGCTGATCTCCCTGTGCTATGCAGCTGCTTCCCACTAGCTAGCTATTTTACGTTTGGTAGTGTATATATGTCCATGCCACTCTCTCACTTTCTCCCAGCTTACCTTACCCCTCCCCATATTCTCAAGTCCATTCTCTATTAGGTCTGTATCTTTATTCCCGTCTTACCCCTAGGTTCTTCATGACATTTTTTCCCTTAGATTCCATATATATGTGTTAGCATATGGTATTTGTCTTTCTCTTTCTGACTTACTTCACTCTGTATGACAGACTCTAGGCCCATCCACCTCACTACAAATACCTCAATTTCGTTTCTTTTTATGGCTGAGTAATATTCCATTGTATATATGTGCCACATCTTTATCCATTCATCCGGTGATGGGCACTTAGGTTGCTTCCATCTCCTGGCTATTGTAAATAGAGCTGCAATGAACATTTTGGTAGATGACTCCTTCTGAATTATGGTTTTCTCAGGGTATATGCCCAGTAGTGGGATTGCTGGGTCATATGGTAGTTCTATTTGTAGTTTTTTAAGGAACCTCCATACCGTTCTCCATAGTGGCTGTACCAATTCACATTCCCACCAGCAGTGCAAGAGTGTTCCCTTTTCGCCACACCCTTTCCAGCATTTATTGTTTCTAGATTTTTGGAGGATGGCCATTCTGACTGGTGTGAGATGATATCTCATTGTAGTTTTGATTTGCATTTCTCTATTGATTAATGATGTTGAGCATCCTTTCATGTGTTTGTTGGCAGTCTGTATATCTTCTTTGGAGAAATGTCTATTTAGGTCTTCTGCCCATTTTTGGATTGGGCTGTTTGTTTTTTTGTTATTCAGCTGCATGAGCTGCTTGTAAATTTTGGAAATTAATCCTTTGTCAGTTGCTTCATTTGCAAATATTTTCTCCCATTCTGAGGGTTGTCTTTTGGTCTTGTTTATGGTTTCCTTTGCTGTGCAAAAGCTTTGAAGTTTCATTAGGTCCCATTTGTTTATTTTTCTTTTTATTTCCATTTCTCTAGGAGGTGGGTCAAAAAGGATCTTGCTATGATTTATGTCATAGAGTGTTCTGCCTATGTTTTCCTCTAAGAGTTTGATAGTATCTGGCCTTACATTTAGGTCTTTAATCCACTTTGAGCTTATTTTTGTGTATGGTGTTAGGGAGTGTTCTAATCTCATACTTTTACATGTAGCTGTCCACTTTTCCCAGCAACATTTATTGAAGAGGCTGTCCTTTCTCCACTGTACATTCCTGCCTCCTTTATCAAAGATAAGGTGATCATATGTGCGTGAGTTTATCTCTGGGCTTTCTATCCTGTTCCATTGATCTATATTTCTGTTTTTGTGCCAGTACCATACTGTCTTCATTACTGTAGCTTTGTAGTATAGTCTGAAGTCAGGGAGCCTGATTCCTCCAGATCCGTTTTTTGTTCTCAAGATTGCTTTGGCTATTCGGGATCTTTTGTGTTTCCATACAAATTGTGAAATTTTTTGTTCTAGTTCTGTAAAAAATGCCAGTGGTAGTTTGATAGGGATTGCGTGGAATCTGTAGATTGCTTGGGTAGTAGAGTCATTTTCACAATGTTGATTCTTCCAATACAGGAACATGGTATATCTCTCCATCGATTTGTGTCATCTTTAATTTCTTTCATCAGTGTCTTATAATTTTCTGCCTACAGGTCTTTTGTCTCCTTAGGTAGGTTTATTCCTAGATATTTTATTCTTTTTGTCGCAGTGGTAAATGGGAGTGTTTTCTTAATTTCACTTTCAGATTTTTCATCATTAGTATATAGGAATGCCAGAGATTTTTGTGCATTAATTTTGTATCTTGCTACTTTACCAAATTCATTGATTAGCTCTAGTAGTTTTTTGGTACCATCTTTAGGATTCTCTATGTATAGTATCATGTCATCTGCAAACAGTGACAGCTTTATTTCTTCTTTTCCGATTTGGATTCCTTTTATTTCCTTTTCTTCTCTGATTGCTGTGGGTAAAACTTCCAAAACTATGTTGAATAAGAGTGGTGAGAGTGGGCAACCTTGTCTTGTTCCTGATCTTAGTGGAAATGGTTTCAGTTTTTCACCACTGAGGACGGTGTTGGCTGTGGGTTTGTCATATATGGCCTTTGTTTGACTATGATGTTTCTTGGCGTGGATTTTTCTTATTGTTGTTTGTTGCTGTTGTTTTATCCTGTTTGTGTTTCATTCAGCTTCTAGCATATGTAAGTTGATGTCTTTTCCCAAATTTGCAATACTTTCAGCTATTACATTCTTCAGATACTTTTTCAGCCCCATACTCTTTCCTGTCCTCTTAGACACCAATGATTCGAATGTCAAATCTTTTGTTATAGTCTCACATGTCCCTCAGCTGTCTTCATTTTTTTCCAGTTAATTTTCTCTCTGTAGTTGATCAGATTGGTTTCTTTCTATTCAGTCTTCAAGTACACTGTTTCTTTTGTCCTCTCCATTCTGTCATTGAGTCCATCCACTGAGTTTTTTATGTCAGTTACTATATTTTTTAGTTTAAAATTTTCCATTTAGTTCTTCTTTACATCCTCTATTTCTTTGCTAAGATTTTCTATTGTCTCATTTGTGTTGTGTTTTTTCATAATTGCACGATGAAGCATTTTTATGATGACTGCTCCAAAGCCCTTGTCAGATAATTCCAACATCTATATTATCTTAATGTTGGCATCTGTTCATTGTCTTTCCTTTTTTAAAAATTTTATTTTTATTTTTAACATCTTTATTGGAGTATAATTGCTTTACAATGGTGTGTTAGTTTCTGCTTTATAACAAAGTGAATCAGTTATACATACACATATATCCCCATATCTCTTCCCTCTTGCATCTCCCTCCCTCCCACCCTCCCTATCCCACACCTTTAGGTGGTCACAAAGCATTGAGCTGATCTCCCTGTGCTATGTGGCCGCTTCCCACTAGCTATCATTTTTTTTTTTTTAATTAATTCATTTATTTATTTATATTTTTGGCTGTGTAGGGTCTTCGTTTCTGTGCGAGGGCTTTCTCTAGTTGCGGCGAGCGGGGGCCACTCTTCATCGCGGTGCACGGGCCTCTCACTGTCGTGGCCTCTCTTGTTGCGGAGCACAGGCTCCAGACACACAGGCTCAGTAGTTGTGGCTCACGGGCCCAGTCGCTCCGTGGCATGTGGGATCTTCCCAGACCAGGGCTCGAACCCGTGTCCCCTGCATTGGCAGGCAGATTCTCAACCACTGCGCCACCAGGGAAGCCCCTAGCTATCGTTTTTATATTTGGTTGTGTATATATGTCCATGCCACTCTCTCACTTTATCCCACCTTACCCTTCCCCCTCCCCATGTCCTCAAGTCCATTCTGTAGTAGGTCTGCGTCTTTATCCTGTCTTGCCCCTAGGTTCTTCAAGATCTTTTTTTTTTAGATTCCATATATATGTCTTAGCATAAAGTATTTGTTTTTCTCTTTCTGACTTACTTCACTCTGTATGACAGACTCTAGGTCCATCCACCTCACTACAAATACCTCAATTTCGTTTCCTTTTATGGCTGAGTAATATTCCATTGTATATATGTGCCACATCTTCTTTATCCATTCATCCGATGATGGGCACTTAGGTTGTTTCCATCTCTGGCTATTGTAAATAGAGCTGCAATGAACATTGTGGTGCATGACTCCTTTTGAATTATGGTTTTCTCAGGGTATATGCCCAGTAGTGGGATTGCTGGATCATATGGTAGTTCTATTTGTAGTTTTTTAAGGAACCTCCATACTGTTATCCCTAGTGGCTGTATCAATGTACATTCCCACCAGCAGTGCAAGAGTGTTCCCTTTTCGCCACACCCTCTCCAGCATTTATTGTTTCTAGATTTTTGGAGGATGGCCATTCTGACCAGTGTGAGATGATATCATTGTAGTTTTGATTTGCATTTCTCTAATGATTAATGATGTTGACAATTCTTTCATGTGTTTGTTCGCAATCTATATATCTTCTTGGGATAAATGTCTATTTAGGTCTTCTGACCATTTCTGGATTGGGTTGTTTGTTTTTTTGATATTGAGCTGCATGAGCTGCTTGTATATTTTGGAGATTAATCCCTTCTCAGTTGCTTCATTTGCAAATATTTTCTCCTATTCTGAGGGTTGTCTTTTCATCTTGTTTATGGTTTCCTTTGCTGTGCAAAAGCTTTGAAGTTTCATTAGGTCCCATTTGTTTGTTTTTGGGTTTTGTCCCATTTCTCTAAGAGGTAGGTCAAAATGGATCTTGCGGTGATTTATGTCATAGAGTGTTCTGCCTATATTTTCCTCTAAGAGTTTGATAGTGTCTGGCCTTACATTTAGGACTTTAATCCATTTTGAGTTTATTTTTGTGTATGGTGTTAGGGAGTGTTCTAATTTCATTCTTTTACATGTAGCTGTCCAGTTTTCCCAGCAAAACTTATTGAAGAGGCTGTCTTTTCTCCATTGTATATTCTTGCCTCTTTTATCAAAGATAAGGTGACCATATGTGTGTGGGTTTATGTCTGGGCTTTCTATCCTGTTCCATTGATCTATAATTCTGTTTTTGTGCCAGTACCATACTGTCTTGATTACTGTAGCTTTGTAGTATTGTCTGAAGTCAGGGAGCCTGATTCCTTCAGCTCCATTTTTCTTTCTCAAGATTGCTTTGGCTATGCGGGGTCTTTTGTGTTTCCATGCAAATTGTGAAATTTTTTGTTCTAGTTCTGTAAAAAATGTCAGTGGTAGTTTGGCAGGGATTGCACTGAGTCTGTAGATTGCTTTGGGTAGTATAGGCATTTTCATAATGTTGATTCTTCCAATACAAGAACATGGTATATCTCTCCATCTGTTTGTATCATCTTTAATTTCTTTCATCAGTGTCTTATAATTTTCTGCATACAGGTCTTTTGTCTCCTTAGGTAGGTTTATTCCAAGGTATTTTATTCTTTTTGTTGCAGTGTAAATGGGAGTGTTTTCTGAATTTCACTTTCAGATATTTCATCATTAGTGTATAGGAATGCCAGAGATTTCTGTGCATTAATTTTGTATCCTGCTACTTTACCAAATTCATTGGTTAGCTCTAGTAGTCTTTTGGTACCATCTTTAGGATTCTCTATGTATAGTATCATGTCATCTGCTCACAGTGACAGCTTTACTTTTTCTTCTCCGATTTGGATTCCTTTTATTTCTTTTTCTTCTCTGATTGCTGTGGGTAAAACTTCCAAAACTATGTTGAATAATAGTGGTGAGAGTGGGCAACTTTGTCTTGCTCCTCATCTTAGTGGAAATGGTTTTAGTTTCTAACCATTGAGAACAATGTTGGCTGTGGGTTTGTCATATATGGCCTTTATTATGTTGAGGAAAGTTCCCTCTATGCCTACTTTCTGGAGGGTTTTTATTATAAATGGGTGTTGAATTTTGTAGAAAGCTTTCTCTGCATCTATTGAGATGATCATATAGTTTTTCTCCTTCAATTTGTTAATATGGTGTATCACATTGGTTGATATGTGTATTTTGAAGAATCCTTGCATTCCTGGGATAAACCCCACTTGTTCATGGTGTATGATCCTTTTAATGTGCTGTTGGATTCTGTTTGCTAGTGTTTTGTTGAGGATTTTTGCATCTATGTTCATCAGTGATATTGGCCTGTAGTTTTCTTTCTCTTTGACATCTTTGTCTGGTTTTGGTATCAGGGTGATGGTGGCCTCATAGAATGAGTTTGGGAGTGTTCCTCCCTCTGCTATACTTTAGCAGAGTTTGAGAAGGATAGGTGTTAGCTCTTCTCTAAATGTTTGGTAGAATTCACCTGTGAAGCCATCTGGTCCTGGGCTTTTGTTGGTTGGAAGATTTTTAATCACAGTTTCAATTGCAGTCCTTGTGTTCAGTCTGTTCACATTTTCTATTTCTTCCTGCCTCAAGTCTCGGAAGGTTGTGCATTTCTGAGAATTTGTCCATTTCTTCCAGGTTGTCCATTTTATTGGCATATAATTGCTTGTAGGAATCTCTCCTGATCCTTTGTGTTTCTGCAGTGTCAGTTGTTACTTCTCCTTTTTCATTTCTAATTCTATTGATTTTACTCTTCTCCCTTTTTTTCTTGATGAGTCTGGCTAATGGTTTATCAATTTTGTTTATCTTCTCAAAGAACCAGCTTTTAGTTTTATTGATCTTTGCTATCGTTTCCTTCTTTTTCATTTATTTCTGATCTGATCTTTATGATTTCTTGCCTTCTGCTAACTTTGGGGTTTTTCTGTTCTTCTTTCTCTAATTGCTTTAGGTGTAAGGTTAGGTTGTTTATTTGAGATATTTCTTGTTTCTTGAGGTAGGATTGTATTGCTATAAACTTCCCTCTTAGAACTGCTTTTGCTGCATCCCATAGGTTTTGGGTCATCGTGTCTTCATTGTCATTTGTTTCTAGGTATTTTTTGATTTCCTCAGTGATCTCTTGGTTATTAAGTACTGTATTGTTTAGCCTCCATGTGTTTGTATTTTTTACAGATTTTTTCCTGTAATTGGTATCTAGTCTCATAGCGTTGTGGTCAGAAAATATACTTTATACGATTTCAATTTTCTTAAATTTACCAAGGCTTGATTTGTGACCCAAGATATGATCTATCCTGGAGAATGTTCCATGAGCACTTGAGAAGAAAATATATTCTGTTGTTTTTGGATGGAATATCCTATAAATATCAATCAAGTCCATCTTGTTTAATGTATCATTTAAAGCTTGTGTTTCCTTATTTATTTTCATTTTGGATGATTGGTCCATTGGTGAAAGTGGGATGTTAACGTCCCCTACTATGATTGTGTTACTGTCAATTTCCCCTTTTATGGCTGTTAGTATTTGCCTTATGTACTGAGGTGCTCCTATGTTGGGTGCATAAGTAGTTACAATTGTTATATCTTCTTGGATTGATCCCTTGGTCATTATGTAGTGTCCTTCTTTGTCTCTTGTACTAGTCTTATTTTAAAGTCTGTTTCTTCTGATATGAGAGTTGCTACTCCAGCTTTGTCTTGATTTCCATTTGCATGGAATATCTTTTTCCATCCCCTCACTTTCAGTCTGTATGTGTCCCTAGATCTGAAGTGTGTCTCTTGTAGACAGCATATATATGGATCTTGTTTTTGTATCCTTTCAGCCAGTATATGTCTTTTGGTTGGGGCATTTACCCATTTACATTTAAGGTAATTATCCATATGTATGTTCCTATTACCATTTTCTTAATTGTTTTGGGTTTGTTATTGTCAGTCTTTTCCTTCTCTTGTGTTTCCTGCCTAGGGAAGTTCCTTTAGTATTTGTTGTAAAGCTGGTTTGGTGGCACTGAATTCTCTTAGCTTTTGATTGTCTGTAAAGGTTTTAATTTCTCCGTCAAATCTGAATGAGATCCTTGCTGAGTAGAGTAATCTTGGTTTTAGGTTTTTCCTTTTCATCACTTTAAATATGACCTGCCACTCCCTTCTGGCTTGCAGAGTTTCTGCTGAAAGACCAGCTGTTAACCTTATTGCGATTCCCTTGCATATTATTTGTTGTTTTTCCCTTGCTGCTTTTAATTTTTCTTTGTATTTAATTTTTGATAGTTTGATTAATATGTGTCAGCATGTTTCTCCTTGGATTTATCCTGAATAGGACTCTCTGTGCTTCCTGGCCTTGATTAACTATTTCCTTTCCCATATTAGGGAAATTTTCAACTATAATCTCTTCAAGTATTTTCTCAGTCCCTTTCTTTTTCTCTTCTTCTTCTGGGACCCCTGTAATTCAAATGTTGGTGCGTTTAATGTTCTCCCAGAGGTCTCTGAGACTGTCCTCAATTCTTTTCATTCTTTTTTCTTTATTCTGCTCTGCAGTAGTTTATTTCCACTATTTTATCTTCCAGGTCACTTATCCATTGTTCTGCCTCAGTTAGCTAGTGATCCCTTCTAGAGAATTTTTAAGTTCATTTATTGTATTGTTCATCATTGTTTTTTTGTTCTTTAGTTCTTCTAGATTCTTGTTAAATGTTTCTTGTATTTTCTCCATTCTATTTCCAAGATTCTGGATCATCTTTACTATCATTCTGAATTCTTTTTCATGTAGATTGCCTATTTCCTCTTCATTTGTTAGGCCTGGTGGGTTTTTACCTTGCTTCTTCATCTGCTGTGTGTTTCTCTGTCTTCTCATTTTGCTTATCTTACTGTGTTTGGGGTCTCCTTTTCGCAGGCTGCAGGTTCATAGTTACCATTGTTTTTGGTTTCTGCCCCCAGTGGCTAAGGTTGGTTCAGTGGGTTGTGTAGGCTTCCTGGTGGAGGGGACTAGTGCCTGTGTTCTGGTGGATGAGGCTTGATGTTGTCTTTTTGGTGGGCAGGTCCACGTTTGGTGGTGTGTTTTGGGGTGTCTGTGACCTTATTATGATTTTAGGCAGCCTCTCTGCTAATGGGTGGGGTTTTGTTCCTGTTTTGCTAGTTGTTTGGCATAGTGCGTACAGCACTGTAGCTTGCTGGTCATTGAGTGGAGCTGTGTCTTGGTTGAGATTGAGATCTCTGGGAGATTTTCACCATTTGATATTACGTGGAGCTGTGAGGTCTCTGGTGGACCAATTTCCTGAACTTGGCTCTACCACCTCAGAGGCCCAGCCCTGATGCCTGGCTGGAGCACCAAGAGCCTGTCATCTACACGGCTCAGAATAAAAGTGAGAAAAAAAGAAAGAAAGAAAGAGGAAGGTAAAATAGAATAAAATAAAGTAAAATGAAATAAAATAAGATAAAATAAAGTTATTAAAATAAAAAATAATTATTAAAAAAATTTAATTAATTAAAAAAAGAAAGAGAGCATCCAAACCAAAAAACAAATCCACCAATGATAACAAGCGCTAAAAAGTGTAATTAAAAAAAAAAAACGGACAAATAGAACCCAGGACAAATGGTAAAAACAAAGCTATACAGACAAAATCACACACAAAAGCATACACATACACACTCACAAAAAGAGAAAAAGAGAAAAAATATATATATATCGTTGCTCCCAAAGTCCACCTCCTCAGTTTGGGATGATTCATTGTCTATTCAGGTATTCCACAGAATCAGGGTACATCCAGTTGATTGTGGTGATTTAATCCACTGCTCCTGAGATTGCTGGGAGAGATTTCCCTTTCTCTTCTTTGTTTGCACAGCTCCTGGGGTTCAGCTTTGGATTTGGCCCCGCCTCTGCGTGTAGGTCGCCTGAGGGCGTCTGTTCTTCGCTCAGACAGGACGGGGTTAAAGGATCAGCTGATTCGGGGGCTCTGGCTCAGGCCGGGAGGAGGGAGGGGTATAGATGTGGGGCAAGCCTGCTGCGGCAGAGGCCGGCGTGATGTTGCACCAGCCTGAGGCACGCCGTGTGTTCTCCTGGGGAAGTTGTCCTTGGATCACGGGACCCTGGCAGTGGCGGGCTGCACAGGCTCCTGGGAGGGGAGGTGTGGACAGTGACCTGTGGTTGCACACAGGCTTCTTGGTGGCTGCAGCAGTGGCCTTAGCGTCTCATGCCCGTCTCTGGGGTCCACGCTGATAGCCACGGCTCGCAACCATCTCTGGAGCTCATTTAGGCAGCACTCTGAATCCCCTCTCCTCGCACACCAGGAAACAAAGAGGCAAGAAAAATATTCTTGCCTCTTCGGCAGCTCTAGACTTTTTCCTGGACTCCCTCATGGCTAGCTGTGGCACACTAGCCCCCTTCAGGCTGTGTTCACGCAGCCAACCCCAGTCCTCTCCCTGGGATCCAACCTCTGAAGCCCGAGCCTCAGCTCCCAGCCCCCGCCCGCCCCAGCGGGTGACAAGACAAGCCTCTGGCTGGTGAGTGCTGGTTGGCACTGATCCTCTGTGCAGAAATCTCTCTGCTTTGCCCTCCGCACCCCTGTTGCTGTGCTCTCCTCCGTGGCTCCTAAGCTTTCCCCCTCCACCACCTGCAGTCTCTGCCCGCAAGGAGCTTCCTAGTGTGTGGAAACCTTTCCTCCTTCACAGCTCCCTCCCACTGGTGCAGGTCCCATCCCAATTCTTTTGTCTCTGTTTTTTCTTTTTCCTTTGCTCTACCCAGGTACATGGGGAGTTTCTTGCCTTTTGGGAGTTCTGAGGTCTTCTGCCAGTGTTTAGTAGGTGTTCTGTAGGAGTTGTTCACATGTAGATGTATTTCTGATCTATTTGTGAGGAGGAAGGTGATCTCCACGTCTTACTCTTCCGCCATCCTCATTGTCTTTTCTCATTCAAGTTGAGATTTACCTGGTTCTTAGTATGACATCTTATTTTTTTTCCTGAACACAAGTGAAGCTCATATGTATTCTTCCCCTTTTCTTAGCTTTGATGTTTTTCTTTCTTTTTAAAAATTTTTAAATTTTATATTGGAGTATAGTTGATTTACAATGTTGTGTTAATTTCAGTTGTACAGCAAAGTGATTCAGTTATAATTTACATATGCCTACTCTTTTTCAGATTCTTTTCCCATATAGGTTATTACAGAGTATTAAGTAGAGTTCCCTGTGCTATACAGTAGGTCCTTGTTGATTATCTATTTTATGTATAGTAGTGTGTATATGTTAATCCCAACCTCCTAATTTATCCCTCCCCCCCACCTTTCCACTTTTGTAACCATAAGTGTGTTTTCTATGTCTGTGAGTCTGTTTCTGTTTTGTATACAGATTCATTTGAATTAATTTTTAGATTCCACATATAAGTGATATCATATGTTATTTGTCTTTCTCCGTGTGACTTACTTCACTTAGTATGATAATCTCTAGGTCCATCCATGTTGTTGCAAATGACATTATTTCATTCTTTTTTATGGCTGAGTAATATTCCATTGTATATATGTACCACATCTTCTTTATCGATTCATCTGTCAGTGGGCATTTAGGTTGCTTCCATGTCTTGGCTATTGTAAATAGTGCTGCAATGAACATTGGGGTGCCTGTGTCTTTTTGAATTATGGTTTTCCCAGGGTATATGCCCAGTAGTGGGATTGCTGGGTCATATGGTAGTTCTATTTTTAGTTTTTTAAGGAACCTCCGTACTGTTTTCCATAGTAGCTGTACCAATTTACATTCCCACCAACAGTGTAGGAGGGTTCCTTTTTTCCACACCCTCTCCAGCATTTATTGTTTGTAGACTTTTTGATGATGGCCATTCTGACTGGTGTGAGGTGATACCTCATTGTAGTTTTGATTTGCATTTCTCTAATGACACTTCATTTTTTTTTAGTATGTCCAGGACATTTTGGGTATTATATTATGAGGCTCTAGAATTTATTTGGCTCTTATGTTTTATCAGGCTTTCTTTGACAGAGCTCTGTTTGGTGAAGGGAAATGTCACATCACAGGTGACATTTGTTATTGACAGGTGGGTTGGAAGTCCAAGTTCTCGCTTGCCCTCTTTTTTTTTTTTTTGCCAGGGGACTCCTTGTTATTGTTCAGTGAGGGTGGGGGTTCCACCTCCCCACTAGGCTTCTGCTGATACCACCCTGGCTGGGAGGGGGTAGGCACCTCGTCACTGCTTCCCTTGGTATCCACTGTTACCGACAGGTAGGGGAGGAGAAGGCAGCTGTTATTTCCCAGCAAGGAAAGAAAGATACAGCACCCTATTAGGCTTTCTCTGACACCACCCTGGCAGGAGGCTGGGGCCTGGGGGTGCCTTCTTACAGTCTGACAAGTGTAGAAGTCTAGGCTTGGATCCACTTGGCCTTGCTGTTAGTCGTGGGGCTGGGGCTGCAGTGTTTTCTGTGTTTGGCTTGAGTAGAGCCATCATTGTCTGAAAGTTTTCTATCTTGCTAGACTGCCCCTTTCCTGGTCCTTTGACTAGAGACAGCAGGCTTTCTTGGGGCAGTTTTTGTCTGTACCCATTGGCCTTTCTGGGTTGTAGCTTCTCCAGCACCTAGTCTAGGCTATATGAGGCTGAGGGATAACCCAGAGAACTCACTGCCATGTCATTTTTTTTTTTGCCATGTCATTTTTCTAGGTCTCACGATCCTTAGCCAGTCTGCCTTCTTCATTCCACCTTTCAGAGTTTTCCTATGTTTTCTGGATAATGTCCAGAGTTTTCAGCTGTATTTAGCAGGAAGAATAGATAAAATTATATCTACTTCCTCTCCAGAAGAGGAAGTCCTCATAATTATGATTTTTAAGACTTCACGTGGTTCCATGCATTTGTGCTGGTTTTATTTGTATATGTTGAATGACCCTAAAGGTTTATGCAAGTTATCATTTTTTTATTGTATGTTTTATATTAAAAGAGACTCCCTTTTTGTTAATCTATTGTGCACCTTGGACCTTAATTTCCACCTCAATAATTATATTTCTAGACCTACTTTCATTTTCTTGCATTTGTCTGGGGTATTATATATTTTTTAAATCTTTATTGAATTATAATACAGAAAAGTGCACACATTATGCATGTTTAGCTTGATGATATTTTAAAAGACTGAACAAACCTGCACAACCAGCCACCTAGATCAAGAAATAAAACATTCCTAACATTCAAGAAGCCCTCCTGTGTTCCTTTCCAATCACTAACTTCCATCCAAGGGGTATCAATATCCTAACTTTTAACAATATGGATTAGTTTTACATGTTTTTGAAATGTATAGAAATGTAATCATATAGTATTGATTCATTGCTCTTTCAGGTCTGGCTTCTTTGGCCAATATAATGTTCATGAGATAAGATTTGTGCATGTTGTGTATAGCAGTTGTTGATTCTCGTTGCTGTGTATTAATTCCTTGCATTAATAAAGGACAAGTTGTTTATCCATTCTAATGCTGATGGGCATTTGCATACTTTTCAGTTTTGAATAAAGCCACTGTGACCATCATCATACCTGTCTTTTGGTAAACAGATGTTCGCATTTCTCTTGAGTAAATGCTTCGATGGAATAGCTGGGTCATAGGATATAAAGCATATGTTCAGCTTTAACAAATACTACCAAACAGTTTTCCAAAGTGTTTGTAGTATATTATGCTCCTAAAAAGCAATTTATGAGTTTCAGTTGCTCTACAACCTTGCCAGCTCTTGATTATTTTCAATCCTTTTCATTTAAGCCATTTCTGGTGGATGTGGATGAGTATCTGTAGCTTATATTTTCTTGCTAACTTATGAATTTGAGCATCTTTTCCTATGCTTATTTGCCATTTGGATATCTTCTTTGTGAAGTGTCTGATCCTTGTGTTCTTCTTCTATCGTTCTTATTGATTTCTAGGAATTCTTAATATATTTGAGATATGAGTTGTTTGTCAGATACAGGTATTGCAATTATCTTCTCCCACTGTGGGATTTGCCTTTATGCTCTTAATTTTGTCTTCTCATGAACAGAGGTCCTTACTTTGAATGCAATCCAACTTAATAATCTTTTACTCTACCAGATATCGAAGCTTAATATGAAGCACATTAATTAAGACAGTGTAGTACTGGTCCAAGAATAGACAAATAGACCAATGGGAATACAGAGTTTGGGAATGGACTCCCACATATATGGTCACAAGGCAACCTGGAAAAAGGGTAATCTTTTTTTTTTTTTTTTTTTTTTGCGGTACGCGGGCCTCTCACTGTTGTGGCCTCTCCCATTGTGGAGCACAGGCTCCGGACTTGCAGGCTCAGCGGCCATGGCTCATGGGCCCAGTCTCTCCGCGGCATGTGGGATCTTCCCGGACCGGGGCACGAACCCGTGTCCCCTGCATTGGCAGGCAGACTCTCAACCACTGTGCCACCAGGGAAGCCCAAGGGGTAATCTTTTTAATAAGTGGTACTGGATCATCTTGACACCAATATGGAAGAAATGAATCTTGACCCTAACACATACCACACACCAAATCCTTCCTGGGAAGACTATAGATCTAAATGTGAAAGATAAAACAGTAAAACTTTTAGAAGAAAACATTAAACATCTTTATGACTCTGAGGTAGGCAACGATTTCCTAACAAGCCATAACTAATGCTGATCATAATGGAAAGAGTAGCAAATAACATGGCATACTTCTGTCCAGTGCTTCATTTCACATCTTTGTCTTTTTGTTTTAGATGTGCGGCAACTGTATTTTTTTTTAACCCAATCCCATAGTCCTTATCTTTTACATCAGAATTCAGCTCATTCAATTTAGTTGAATTCTAATATATTTGATTTCATGCCTCCTATTATCTTATGTTTACTATTTATTTTACGTGGTTGATATTTCCTCACTTTCTCTTTTCCTTTTTTTTTTTTTTTTTTGCTGATTTGGTCATGTTTCTCTTAATTGCCCTCTAATTTCTTATTATTTTGGAATTATAGTTTGGAGTTTTATCTTTATCAATTTCTGCTAGTAATTGCCTTCACCTTCCTTACAAATGTGATTGTCTATATTTTCTCTATTTCTAAATCCAAATAATGTTTCAATATTATTTGGATCTAGTAAAAGAGATGCATAATTTTCCTCCTCCTCATTTCGCTCAGTAAATTTCCCCAGGGTATTAAAATTTTTTCCACTTATTAATAGTAATAATCTTATTTGTTCCAGATGCCCAATTACATACATTTTTCTTTACTCAGTTATAACTATATATCAATTGCAATAATCATTTCTCAAAATTGCTTTCCTCCAATTTTGAGGTTTCTGTTACTATTGAATTTACAATTGCTTAGACTATCCCCTTGAGTATTCTCCTGAGATTCTAATATTGGCATATAATGTTATAAGTGCTTGTATGTCTAAAATTGTCTTTTGCTCTAACGCAAGCATGGTATTCAGCTAGAGTGGGTTTAAAATTCTTGGATTGCAGTCCCTTTCAATAATTTGTAGATGTTTTCTTCTAATATGGCTCCTATTGTTGCAAATAAATCTAGTGCCATTGTGATCCCTTCCCATTGTAAATAACATGCTGTTTCTGCCTGGAAGCATTTAAAATTTTTCTTTTTATTCTTTAAATTCAATACCAAACCAGATTTGGGGTTGATTTGGTTCCTCTGGGAGTAAAGGATTGGGAAGATTTCTGTGGGGGGGCATCACGGAGTTAGAGTCCAATAGGATTAGATAATCCAGGGCCTATAGATGCTATTCATGTTGGGTCAGTGAGTGATAATCTTGGGAAATCCTTGAAGAAACATAATTAGAGACATATGTTGGTAAGTGATTGAGACCTCTGTAGAAATTCTTGAGGTTTTATAAGAGTTGGAGGTCTGAAGTTATCTAAAGTATCTGAAGTCATCAGTCAGTCCATGAGAGTTATTGATTGGGACACTGAGGTGGTGAAAGATTGATTGCAAGCCTGGGATTTTAAGTCTTTGGGAGACAGTTTTAGGAGCCCTATGGGAGTCATTGATTGGGACCTGTAGACATCGGTAATTGCAGGACTGTGTGAGTTAGTATGTGATGGACCGGAAGGTCTATATTTGAGGGGTTTATGGGAGTCATTGACTCTACATATGGGCTGTGAGTTATGGAGTCCTATAGGAGGTCAGGTTTGGATCCAGGGGGCATTGAGCAGATTAATAGTTGATTTTCTATTGAGGTTGTGTTGCCTGTGTTGGTGATTATTTGAGGAACCTATGGAAACCAGTTGATGGCACCATTTGGGACACAGTTTTTGTCAAGCAGTGTAGGTTACCGATTTAGGAGCCTGTGCAGACATGCTGACTTTCAGGGCCAGATGGGAATTGGGAGAGAGGGGACAAGGAGTTTATGTTTTTATCTTTGGCAGAAGAGGGTGGGTGGGCTCTATAAGTTGCCCAGAATGTACACTGAATTATACAGACGCTTGGTTTATCACATGTGACATGTCATCCTTCAGCCAGAGCACTTTAAAGGCAGCAAGAAACAGAAGTAATGTTTATTGTGATTCTTCCACGTATAGAATACCATATGGCACAGTAGTTAAGAAAATGTACTTTGGAGCTAGGCAGACCTGGGTTTGAATCCCTGTCCTTCCCCCTAATCTAAGAGATCTTGGGGCAAATTTCTTAATATTTATGAACAGCTCTATCTGATGGTAAATGGGAATAATAGCAAAAGTAATGCCTAGTTCATAGGATGAGTGTGAAAATTAAATGAGGTACCAAATAAAACTTTCCTTGCGCCTTATAATAACAGCAATATTTAATATCAATGGAGTGTGTTCCTGATGCCAAATAGGAGTGCTTTTGAAGCATCATGTCATTTAACTCTAACAGCCCTATGAGATGGGTGTTTTCATCCTCAGTTTTTTGTTTGTTTGGTTTTTTTTGCGGTACGCGGGCCTCTCACTGCTGTGGCCTCTCCCGTTGCGGAGCACAGGCTCCAGACGCACAGGCTCAGTGGCCATGGCCCGCAGGCCCAGCCGCTCCGCGGCATGTGGGATCCTCCCGGACCAGGGCACGAACCCGTGTCCCCTGCATCGGCAGGTGGACTCCCAACCACTGCACCACCAGGGAAGCCCCCATCCTCAGTTTTAAGGTGAAGAAACTCAGACTAAAGTGGCTTCCCCAGATTTCAGCTAGAATGCAGAAGAGCTGGAATTCAAACTCTCATACGTTTTACACCAAATCTCATGAGTTTTTTTCCATATTGTATGCTAATACTTGGTGTTGATTACTGAACTTTTCTCTTCCACAGTATCCAGTGTTGTAAACTGTACTTTGGTGTCCCCAGGAAGCATTTATGGGGTGAATGCTGAATGACTGACCACGTGGACACTGTCTTTCCAGGTTTCTTGGAGTCTCTGCGCAGCCCCTGGGCCAGACCCCGTAGTGAAGGCTGCAGGATCTTCCTTCCAGCCCCAGAAGCTCTGGCTGAGTCCACGGACCCGCCTGGCCTCAGGGTACCGGGAAGAGCGGAGTTGTCAGCAGGAGAGCCTGAGGGTTGAGGCTCAGCGGGACAATGCCAGCCAACCGGAGCTCTCCCCAGTGGTCCCCAGCCCTGGCTGCAGAGGGACATGGCAGTGTGTGTGAGGTGAGGAGAGACAGGGCTCAAGGGACAGGAGTTTATTCAGTGAGGAGATGGCCCTGACCTGTCACTAGGGACTCAGGGCAGGGGCAAGTGTGTCACAGGAGGGGCAAATTCTGGACTTCGTGTCCCTGAGACAGGTCACCATCTTCCTGCTGCATGAACACCACGTGGCTGGTGTCCCACATCCAGAGCCCTTCCTGTTTCAGTGGAAAATGTGATGCAGCCGATGGAGGAAAGGTGAGATGGGAGGGTCAGCCCCACAGCCTAGAGGAGGGGGAGGCAGCTCCCTGCAGGGTGTCTGCGAGCGAGGTCTGGGTGGGGGTGACCACTGGCCCCAGCCAGGGAGACGCTACCCCCTGACGCCCAGCACAGGCCCTTCAGTCCTCACTGGCTCTGTGCACACACTCAGCTGATCCCTACCAGAGCCTGCTTTCCCCTGATCCTTGGGGACTTGGTGATTTCTCCTCTATCCTGATCTAGGGCAGAAAAATCCCCTTTCTTTGGAACTTAGAGAATGGCAGGGTAGTAGGGTGACCACAGTCTCTAGGGCCCTTCTGCTTCCTCCTCCTCTCAAAGATGAGTAAAGTGGCCTGAGAAGGTACATGACTTGCCCAGGCCTCTGGGATTGTGAGTGGCAGCAGTGGACTGGAACCTTGTCTCCTGACCATGTCTTCCACCCTCACCACACAATAGCCAAGACCAAGTTTCCCACTAAAAGTTCCCCTTGAGATTCTGTAAACAGAGCAAGATGATGAGGGAGCCAGACCTTGCCCCACAGCTCCCTCTTTCCGACTGTCCTGTGGATGCTGTCACCTCTGGGGACAGGCTCCTTGTCACAGGGGCTCAGGGTCATGTGGTCATTAGGATAATATTAAACTTTAAAAAATTATTTTGATGTTTACTATTTCATAATTTCATTATTTCACAATATAATGTTAGAAAATACAGGTAAGCAAATACAAGAGAATAAAACATTACTTATAATTCTAGCATTAGCCAAAGTTAATCATTGTTAACATTTAGCTATAGTTCCTTACAGTTTTTTTTCCTTTGTATGTACATGTATGTGGGTATACATGTGGGGCTGTGAGTGTACATACATACCACACACATATACATTATACAGCTCAAGTTTAAAAATGAAATCATAGTATTTGGTTGTCTCCTTTTTAACTTGGCAGTTTAATATAATTTTCTAGGCAGTAAATATTTTTCTTCACACACACATGATGCATAGGATAAACTATATCCTATGGATAAACTATATTTAATTTAACCAATCCACTATATGTGAATTTAGGGTGTTCTAGGTTTTCTGTTGTGATGAAAACTGCTATGGTGAAATTCTTACACTTAAATCTTTTTGCCCAAGTCACTGAAATTATATTTTGAGTCAAAGGTATAGGGACATTGAATGGTAAACGAATTGCTGCCTAACAGTAGGACACTTCCACTCTTGGAAAATTGTCCTTGTCCAGGCTCTTCTCCATCATATCAGTCACAGACCCACAGGTTGGGGCCACAACAATGTGGTCCTCCCAAGTCCTTCTGCACATGGCCTCTTGCCCAGCCAATGTGTGGAAATTTCTAGACGAATGATTCTGATCTCTGCAAGGCACATTTCTCCATTCATGTCTTCCTTCCCAAACATAGACCTCTGCCCATTTGCAAGAAGAGATGGAAATGACCAAGCCCTAGTAAATATTATTTATTCACGTATTTATTTGTTAGGTTCTTAGTTTTTTCATTAGATGTCAGAGAGCAGGGAATGGGAAGAGATACCAAGGAACCAATAAAAATGTCCCCAGGGGTGAGGAACAGCCAGTTGGGCTAAGAAATAGTGGCTTAAGCTGGAAAACAGGCAGAGGTGTCAGTAAGAGAAAGAGGGATGAGGAATAGCCACAGGGAACAGCTGGAGGGACCATGTTGCACTTATTGGAAATAGAGGATAGCCAAGGGGCCCAGGGGACAGGTGGGAAATCAGTGGAACAAACAGAGGAAATGGGAAACAAGAGCCAGAGGCCAGGAGCAGCAGAGAGACCAAGAAACAATAGTTGGGGCTGGAGAAGTGTTAATAGTGGGGAGAAAGGAAGAGCCAGAGGATATGAGAACAATTAGAAGGATCTCAAAATGGGAGGAGGGACCAGGAAATAGAGGAACCAGATATCAACCAGAGGGAACAGGGACCATCCACAGGGACAAGGAAACAGAAGAATCAGCTAAAAGGAAAAAGCAAAAAGGTTTGGTGTACTGGGTAAGAGCCTGCCAGACAAGCCACTTCAAGAGGTACCAGGGGTCAGAGGAGAATCTGAGAGGATGCGGAAAGGCAGAGATACTGGGGAACAGAAATGGGAAATGGGAAAGATGAGCCTGGGAAATGCAGCAGCCAGAGGAAGCTAGGGACCAGCTGCTGAGGCTGTAGAACAGGTTGGAGGGGCAGGAAAGGGACAGACCCATGGGACAGTTGGAGAGGCAAAAGGACCTCTGAGGATGAGGAGTAGCCAAGGGCACCAGAGGCAACAAGGAACAGTCGTAGAGGTTGGGGAGTAGCCAGAGGGAACAGCAAAGTGGACATCAAAGATATATCTGGTTTGGATAGCAGCCTGTCTGACCTGGGAACAACTAGAGGGACTAGAGAACAGCTGGAAGGCATAGTATCCATTCCCAAAGCCAGAGGCCCCATGTAGTGGGCACTGGGGTTAAGGGACAGTTGCAGAAGCCAGAGAGAGTCTGGGGAGCATCCAGAGCTCCCTGAGATAGGGCAATAGGGACTTCATGGGATGTGGAACTTCACTGCTACAACAGGGAAAGTCCTAGGCAAACTGGGACAGTTGGTCACCCTGCCCAAGAAACAGCCAAAGGAGCCAGTCAAAAGTCAGATGTAATGCAAGTGATGCAGAAGGTGAAAGTACAGAACCCAGCTGTGGCACAAAGCACACAGAAGTAGTATATGTTGATGATCAAGAGCCTAGGCTAGGAGCCAGGTAGACCAGCACTTCACAGACAGTGGTCCATGGACCAGATGCAGAGCACCAGATGAGAGCATATTAGAAATGCATTCCAGGACTGCCCAAGGAGCAGGGAAGAATTGGGTCTACAAAGAAGTCAGAGGAGTCAAAGGGCAGTCAGTCTGTGTCAACTAGAAGGAATGAGAAAGGTTCATCAGGACCAGGGAGCAGCCAGATGGACTAGGGTGCAACCAGAATGGTGCCACAGACTAAGGATCAGCTAGAGGAATAGCTGTCAAAGGGAACACAGGGCAGTCAGAGGCATCAGGGATCAGTCAGAGGGAAGAAGAAACAGGAGGCATGGAACAATGGAACAAGGGACAATCAGAGGAAGCAATAAACAGAGGCATCAGGAAACAGACCAGGGGACAGTCAGAAATAACAAGAAACATTTAGAAGGAACAGTAAACAGAGGGATGAAGGAAGAGTCAGATGGGGACCATGCAGAGGGAACAAGAATCAGGAGAGGGAGCAGGGAGAAGTTAGGGGACAGGAGTGGGTAGGGTAAACAGGGAAAGCCAGAGGGAGGAGCATGGGAGCAGGAAAGACTAGGGCACCCCCAGCCCCAGGCGAGGGCACAGTGAGCTACACTGCATACTTTCAGGCAGCCTAGTAAGTGCCCTAGGAGCCCTCCTGCTAGGCTGGGATAGGGTTTAGAAGGGCAGGGGTATATCACAGGAGGTGATGGAGAAGTGTGCTGGGGCAGGAGTGACAGCAGCCCTTGGGGACTGAGCCCCAAGCCGGCTGCAGGGTGGGACAGAGCAGATGGCCAGGGACAGAATGGGCAGTGAGTGGCCAATCCTGGCAGCACAGCACTCCCTTGGGGTGAGAGTGCAGAATGTTTTGGAACTGAGACATTGCTGTGTGGTTCACTGGCAAGCTGTCAAGAGCTGGAGTGGGGATCCTCACCTAGGATGAGGGAGTCCTTGTAAGTGTCCTGGTGGTGGCAGAGACACAGGCCATCCTCCATGGTAGAAATGGGCCATAAAACCGAACCTTTTTTTATGTGGCTGCTGAGGCTAGAATCTGGGTGGTTCTATATTAGCAACTTTGTATCCAAGTCACTAGCTCCAAAATCCCTCTCCATCACATCACATAAGCCTACCCAGCCAGGGTGGAGTCCAAAGTGAAAGGGATCAGAGGGGCATCTGTGCCTGGCACGGTCTTTTTACCCTTTCCCTGTGTGACTCCCAGGGAGGGAGAGACAGATGAGTGTGATCTTTTGTCCACCAGCTTGGGCTGTCAGAGTTGTTAAAATATTTAACAATGTCTGAAAAAGTATATATATATATATATATATATATATATATATATATATATATCTGAATCACTTTGCTGTACATCTGAAACTAACACAACATTGTAAACTAACTATGCTTCAAGTTTTATTTTATTTTTTAATTAATTAATTAATTTGTTTTTGGCTGTGTTGGGTCTTCATTGCTGTGCGCAGGCTTTCTCTAGCTGTGGCAAGCGGGGGCTACTCTTTGTTGTGGTGCACGGGCTCTCGGCACGTGGGCTCAGTAGTTGTGGCTCACAGGCTCAAGAGCACAGGCTCAGTAGTTGTGGTGCATGGGCTTAGTTGCTCTGTGGCATGTAGGATCTCCCCAGGTCAGGGCTCGAACCCATGTCCCCTGCCTTGGCAGGAAGATTCTTAACCACTGCGCCCCCAGGGAAGCCTGCTTCAATTTTTAAAAATGGTAAAACAAAGTTTTTAAAAAATGTTTACCAGTGCCAAATGATAGAATATTTTAATTTTCTCATACTGGTTGGCAAATAGCCACTCCTCCCCGCCACCTGAGGTTCCTCCCCTGTGTCACCTACACACCTGCCAGTCTGTCCTGGGGTCACCGGCAAGAGAGCAAGGATCAGGAGGATGGGCAGGCAGAATGAGAGCTTCCCTCAAGCCTGACCCCAGGGCTTTCCCTGGGTTAGTGCCCTTGTGCAGTAAAGGGGAGTAGGTCAGACATGCTGCTAGAGGCTCAGGTGGAGGTCCTGCTCTCAGCAACCCTTGGGGCTGTGCTCAGGAGAGCTAGTGGATGGAGAAGTGCTGGGCACCACCCAGTGCTTGTGGATCTGCCCCCGGAGCTGCTGGTGGTGGAGCAGATACTGTGAGTTCCATGCCTGCTCTGTGCCCCTGAACACTCACTAGTAAGGGCCCCCAAAGAACAAAGGTCTTTCAATGAATAAAGGTTCCTCATTTCCTCACAGTTGAATCACTAGATCTTGTCTTTGATACTTAGGGCATTTTTTGTGTTGTTTAGGAAATCCTCACCTACCCCAAGGCCTAAACAAATATTTACCTATATTTTCTACTAAGAGTTTTTTTTTTTTTTTTTTTTTTTTTTTTTTATGCGTTACGCGGGCCTCTCACTGTTGTGGCCTCTCCCGTTGCGGAGGACAGGCTCCGGACGCGCAGGCTCAGCGGCCATGGCTCACGGGCCCAGCCGCTCCGCGGCATGTGGGATCCTCCCAGACCGGGGCACGAACCCGTGTCCCCTGCATCGGCAGGCGGACTCTCAACCACTGCGCCACCAGGGAAGCCCTCTACTAAGAGTTTTAAAGCATTAATTCTTTTGAAACGTTTGATTCTTTTGCCCTTCACCCAGAGCCGCTAATTGTTAACATTTTGCCACATTTGCTTTCTCTTCTCAATTTATGTATATATGTATGTATGTATGTAGTGTATACACACAGAAATATTTAAAACTTTATTTTCTGAACCACTTGAGAGTAATTTGCAGACATAATTCCCCTTTACCCTTAAATACTTAATGTGTATCTCTTAAGAACAAGGACATTCTCTTACATAATCACAGTACAGTTATCAAAATCAAGAAATTGCACATTGATCTAGTACTATCTAATATTTGATGAGTATTATCTAATTACCTAATGAGGTGAAAAACTTGGCCTCTGTGCACCAGTGCCAAATCGAATCTCAGAGACAGAGTTTTGGGTGAAGTAGAGAAGAGAAGCTTTATTGCTTTGCCAGACAAATGGGGACACAGTAGGCTCCTGCCCCGAAAAACTGTGTGTCCCAACCTGGGAGGATTGGATGAGGAGTTTTATAGCAATGGTTCAAGAGCAGGCTTGCTGGTAAGGATTAGAGTGTGTGCAGGGCTTGCACTCCTTTAATCTGGTCTCAGGTAGTCTCTTGATGAGCTTCTCTGGTTCCTTTAATCTGGCCTCATGTGGTCTTCTCTGGAATGAAGAATGCTAACACCTTCCATTTGTTGGGGGTTTTAGTTCTGTAAAGAGCTCAAAGATATTATGTGTATCCCTTGAGGAGGAACCAAGACCCTGCCCCAAGGCTGCACTATTGTTTCTTGGCTGCTTCTCCTTTGTCTCTGCATCCCCTCCCTTAGCTGATTAGCAACTGTTCAAATCTGCCCTTTGGAAGTCAGGGAAAGTCATGGAGGTTGGAATCTATTCCCTACAAACAAGAGATGTGGGACAGGGAGTTCCCTGGTGGTCCAGTGGTTAGGATTCCAGGCTTTCACTGCCAGGGCCCAGGTTCAATCCCTGGTCGGGGAACTGAGATCCCACAAGCCATGCAGCATAGCCAAATAAATAAATACAAAAATCTTGGAAAAAAAAAAAAAAGGACAGGGGACAGAAAGGCTTCCATGCCCAGGAGCCCCACAGGGTCCTGCTCGGTTTCACTAACATACAATTTGTAAATAATTTTCCCAGTTGTCACGATAACATCCTTTATAGTATTTCCCCCTGATCCAAGATCCAATCCAGGCTCATGTATTATGTTTAGTTGTCATGTCCCTTTACCCTTTAATCTGAAACAGTTCCTTAGCCTTTCCTTGACTTTCATGACACCATTTGGAAGAATGTCCCTCAATTTGGGTTTTTTTTCCTGCTTCCTCATAATTAGATTCAGGTTTTTCATTTTTGTCAAATATCACAGAAATGATGCTGTGTTCTTCTCAGTGCCTCACGTTGGCAAGAATTCAATACCAATTTGTCCTTTATTGATAATGTTAACTTTGATCACCTGGCATCTGTCAGGTACTGTAAAGTTACTATATTTCTCTTTGTAATTAACAACTAGGTTGTGGGGAGATACATTGAGACTATGTATACATTGAGACTATTTCTCATGCTTTTGTCCGCTGATTGTAGCATCTAGCAGTGATTCTTGCCTGTAACAATTAATTACAGTGCTATTTCCCTAATGGTGTTTTTCTAATTCCATCATTTCTTCTATATTGATTAGTTGGCATTCTCCTATAAGGAAAAACATTCCTTTCTCTGACTGCTGAAATGACAATTATATGCCAGGCACTATGAGCACACCTTGAGTTACCATTTGTCACTAATAGGAACTAGAGCTTCTTGGAGATGTGACTGACTGCAGGGTTGGAACAGAGAAAGTACAAAATGATTCTGGAAGAACTCATTGTGCTGGGAAGTAATGAAGCACTCAAAAGATGGGAACATGTCAAAATGACACAGGAGCCACTTTGAAGGAGCTCCCTCTGGTCAAATCTGGGACAATATGAGTAGCAAAAGAAATCATAATAGTAATAGATTATCATCTACTGAATAAAGTAGGAAGTGACCAGACCCTATAATACATAGGTAGGCAGATAGAGAGGAAAGAAGTGAATTCCCCCCCTTTTTTATCTTTTTTCTTGGCTGTGCTGCACGGCTTGCTGGGTCTCAGTTCCCCGACCAGGGATTGAACCCTGGCCACAGCAGCGAAAGTGCCGAATCCTAACCACTAGACCACCAGGGAACTCCTGTGAGTGCTCCTTTTTAATAGCATCTTGATCTTTTTTGCTGTGTCCCCTACTCCAATCTTTCTGAGGATAATTTAGTAGTTTGTTAAAACTTTTTATTTGGAAATAATTATAAATTTATAGGAAGTTGCAAAGATGGTACAGAGAGGTCTCATGTAACTCTTTACCCAGTTTCCCCTAATGGTTGCATCCTGTGTCACTAGAGTACAATTATCACAAATAGGAAATTGACATTTCTGCGGTGTGCGTGTTGTTCTCTGCCATTTTACACATGTGTAGATTCCTGTACAATAATCCAGATACAGAACTATTCCATCACCACATAGGTCTCTACTGGTGTTGACGTTTTACCAGTTAGAGTGAAGTGTAGAAAACTTAGCTCCCTTTAAGTCCCTTTACCCTCACCAATTACAATTGTCTTAAATATTTCCTCTACATACATGGAGATCCACATCATAAAAATGTTATACTTTTTACTTTGACCTTCAAATATAATTTAGAAAACTCAAGAGGAAAAGGAAAGTCTATTGTATTTAACCATATTTTTTTTCTCTTTCCATTTTTCTTCTTTCCTGATGTTCAAAGACTTCTTTTACCATCTCCTTTCTGTTTAGAGAACTTCCTTTAAGCCATTCTTTTAGGGTAGGTCTGCTGACAACAGATTTTCTTAGTTCTCCTTCTTCTGAGAATATCTTGATTTCCCCTTCATTTCTTCTTTCTTAGTAACAGCTTTATTTAGATATAATTCACATACCATAGTTTACCCATTTAAAGTGTCCAATTCAGAGACTTCCCTGGTGGCGCAGTGGTTAAAAATCTGCCTGCCAATGCAGGGGACATGGGTTCAAGCCCTGGTCCAGGAAGATCCCACATGCCGCAGAGCAACATGTGCCACAACCACTGAGCCTGCGCTCTAGAGCCCATGAGCCACAACTACTGAGCCCGTGTGCCACAACTACTGAAGCCCATGTGCCTAGAGCCCATGCTCCACAACAAGAGAAAGCCCGTGTGCACCAACAAAGACCCAACACAGCCAAATATAAAAATAAATAAATAAATTTAGTTTAAAAATAAAGTGTCCAATTCAATGTTTTTTGTATGTTTATGGATATGTGCAACCATCACTATAATCAATTTTAGAACATTTTCATCACCTCAAAAAGAAACCCCATACCCCTAAGCCATCACTCTGCCCCACCTCACCTCCCTCCCTCCTCCAACCCTAAGCAAACATTAATATGCTTTCTGTCTCTATAGACTTTACTCTTCTGGACATTTCACATGAATGGAATCACATAACATGTGATCTTTTTGTCTGGCTTCTTTGACTCAGCATAATGTTTTTAAGGAGCTCCCTCTGGCTAAACCTGGGACAATTTAAGTAGCAAAAGAAATAATGATAGTAATATGTTATAACCCACTGAATAAAGTAGGAAGTCACCAGTCCATAATAGGTCAGCAGATATATATGTAGGTAGGCAAATAAATAGGGAAGAAGTGTAGCATGTACATGTAGTAACATGTATCAGTATTTCCTTCCTTTTTGTGGCTGAATAATATTCCATTGTGCAGGTGTATCACATTTTGTTTATTCATTTGTCAGCTGATGTACATTTGGGTTGTTTCCACCTTTTGGCTATTATAAGTAATGCTGCTGTAAACATTTGCGTACGTGTTTCTATGCAGATATATATTTTCATTTATCTCAAGTATATATATACATCTAGGAGTGGAATTGCTAGGTCAAATGATAACTCTATGTTTAATAATTTGAGGAACTGCCAGACTGTTTTCTAAAGCAGCTGCACCAGTTTACATTCCCACCAGCAGTGTTTGTATGAAGTTTCCAATTTCTCCAAATCCTCATCAGCACTTGTTATTATCTGACTTTTTGATTCTAGCCATCCTAGTGAGTGTGAGGTAGTATCTCATTGTAGTTTTGATTTTCATTTCCCAGATAATTAATGATGTTAAGCATCTTTTCATGTACTTAATGGCCATGGCTGCTTCATTTCTTAAGGATAATTTTGCCAGATATGGAATTCAGGGTTGACAGTTCTTTTCTTTCAGCACTTGAAAATTGTGCCATTTCCTTCTCTCCACCATGGTTTTGGGTGAGAAATCTGCTGTCACTTTAATTGTTTTTCCCCTATAGGTAAGGTGTCATTTCTCTCTTGCTGATTTCAAGATTTTTTCTTTGTCTTTAGTTTTCTGAAGTTTGACTATAATGTGTCTTCGTATAATTTCTTTGGTTTATCCTTTTGGGGTTTGCTCAGCTTCTTGAAACTCTAAGTTGATATCTTTTGCCAAATTTGAGAAATTTTCAGCTATAATTTCTTCAAATACTTTTCAGCCCCACACTTTCTCCTCTCTTTCTGGAACTCTGATGACATGAATGCCAGATCTTTTATTATAGTCTCAGAGGTCCCTGAGGCTCTGCTCATTTTTTGTCCAGTCAATTTTCTTTCTGTTGTTCAGATTGGATCATTTCTATTGTTCTGTCCTCAAGTTCTCTAATTCTTTCCTCTGTCCTCTCTATTCTGCTGTTGAGCTCTTCCACTGATATTAAAATTTTAGTTATTCTATTTTTCAGTTCTAAAATTTCCATTCTGTTCTTCTTTATATCTTTTTTTCTGAGACTTTCTGGTTTTGCATTTAAGTATATTGAAGCATTTTTAAAAAAATAATAACAAAGTACTGTTAGCACAGGGACAAAATGTTCCCCTGATGACTCTAATGCATAGCCAGGCTTTTTAAAAAATATTTATTTATTTGTTTGGTTGCTCCAGGTCTTAGTTGCAGCAGGTGAGCTCCTTTGTTGCAGCTCACAGGCTCCTTAGTTGTGGCATGTGAACTCTTAGTTGTGGCATGCATGTGAGATCTAGTTCCCTGACCAGAGATCAAACCCAGGCCCCCTGCATTGGGAGTGTGGAGTCTTAACCACTGTGCCACCAGGGAAATCCCTGAAGCATTTTTATAATGGCTGCTTTAAAATCCTTGATAATTCTAACATCTGTGTCATCTCAGTGTCAGTATCAGTTGATTGTCTTTTCTCATTCCAGTTAAGATTTTCTTGCTTCTTCACATGATGCCTGATTTTCAGTTATGTCCTGGATATTTTGGGCACTCTGAGACTCTGGGTATTATTTAAATCTTGTGTTTTGCAGTCTCCCTCCAACACTGTTCTGCTAAAAAAGGAGAATCTCCGTCTTATTGCCAGGTGGAGGTGGAAGTTCAGGTCCCTAATTAGCCTCCTTTGACACCCCAGAGGGGACAGGCACCTTGTTGATCCTGGGTGGAGGTGGAATGTCATGCTCCCCACCAGACCACCTCTGACACCACCCTGGTGGGGAGACAAAAATGTACCTCATTACTGTGTTGGGGGTAGAAGTTCAAGATCCCCACATAGCCTAAATTGACACTGTGTGGGAGGGGCCTCATTATCCCCAGGCAGGGATGAAAACCTAGGCTCCCCACTCAGCCTTTGCTGATGAGAATTGGGATGGGAGCTGCAGCTTTTTTCTGTGATGCTTGGCTGGAGTAGGGCAGTAATTATCTAAATTTTTCTTTCTTATTACATTGGCCCTTTCCTGGTACTTTGGCTAGAGATAGCAGGCTTTCTTGGGACTGTTTTTATCTGCACCAGTTGGCATTCTGGGTTGCCAGCTTCTCCACCACCCAGTCCAAGATATATGGGGTGAAAAGAAAACTCAGGGAAATCACTGCTGTGTCACTCCTCAGGTTCCAAGGTCCCTAGGCAGTTAGCCTCCTTCTCTCCAACTGACAGTCTTCTTATCTTTTTTTTATATATATATAATGTCCAGCTACTTAGCAGGAGAAATAGGGAGAATTGTATCTGTTCCATCTTGAGCCCATTGGTAACTTTTAAACTTAATTTTTTAATAGGTAATACATTCACATAGTTCTTTCCCCCAGTCCCACAGATTTCCCTAACCAAGAAACCAGTCTTGATTAGTTGGTGGGTGGGTGGGTGGATGGGTGGTATATGCTTATAGATTATGCAAATAAAAGCAACTAAGAAAATATCCTTCATATTTTTCCACAGCTAGTAGATACTGTTACTGTTATGCTGAACACTGATTTTTAAAATTACTGCTAATTTTAAACTTTTTTATCATGAAATATTATACACATTTTGAATAATGCTGCTGTAAATACTCTTGAACATGCCTCTTGTTGCACATGAGCACATATTCCAATTGAGCATATTTCCATGGATGGAATCACTGTGTCCTTGTGTATGCATATTTCAACATTACCAGGTAAAGCCAAAAGGTTTTCCAAAATGGTCGTCCAATTTACAGCTCCATTAGACATATGAGAGTTTTCGTTGCACCATGTTCTCTTCAACACTTCATATTGCCGTTCTTCAAAAAACTTTTTTATTGAGGTATAGTTGATTTATAATACTATATACGTTTCTGGTGTACAACATAGTGATTCACAGTTTCTAAAGGTTATACTCCATTTATAGTTATTATAAAATATTGGCTATATTCCCTGTGCTGTACAATATATCCTTGTTGCTTATCCTTGTATGCTTATACATAGTAGTTTGTACCTCTTAATCCCCTACCCCTACCTTGCCCCTCGCCCCTTTCCTCTCCCCACTGGTAACCACTAGTTTGTTCTCTATGTCTGTTAGTCTGTTCCTGTTTTTTGTTATATTCACTAGTTTGTTTTATTTTTTAGATTCCACATATAAATGATATCGTATACTCTTTGGCTTTCTCCGTCTGACTTATTTCACTTAGCATAATACCCTATGAGTCTACCCATGTTGTTGCAAATGGCAGAATTCCATTCTTTTTATGGCTAAGTAGTATTCTATTGTATATATATACCACATCTTCTTTATCCATTCATCTGTTGATGGACATTTAGGTTGCTTCCATGTCTTGGCTATTGTAAATAGTGCTGCTTTGAACATTGGGGTGCATGTATCTTTTCAAATTAGCATTTTTGTTTTCTTTGGATATATACCCAGGGGTGGAATTGCTGAATCATATGGTAGTTCTGTTTTTAGTGTTTTGAGGAACTGTTTACCACAGTGGCTGCACCAATTTACATTCTCAACCACAGTGTACAAGGGTAACTTTTTCTCCACATCCTTGATATTGCCAGTGTTTTTCACTGAAGACATTGTAGGGGTTGTGTAATGGTAACTCATTATGGTTTGAATGTGCATTCCCTGGTTACTAAGGAAGTTAAGCCCTTTTTGTGTTTATTAATGCCTTGGATTTCCTCTTTTGTAAAATGCCTGTTCAGACCTTTTGCCCACTTTTCTACTGGTGATCTCTCTCTTTTTTAAAAAAATTGGTTTGTAAGTGTTCTTTACATTCTCTAGATATGAGCCCTTTGTCAGTAATGTGTTGCAGATATCTTCTATTTGGTGGCTTTTCTTTTTTTTCTCTTATAATGCTGTCTTTTAAATGCTGTCTCTTCATTGGAGACAGACATCAATCTTTTTCTTTATGGTTAATGTTTTTTGCATCCTGTTTGAGAATTATTTTCATAATCCAAGACGATGAAGATATTCATCTCTACTATGGTTTTTTCTATGTTATCTTTTAAAGGCTTTATTGTTTTGCCTTTCCCCCAGTACATTTCTTCCAAATGCCTTTTAGCCCCCTTTGTATCTTCTTATGTTGGTTGTCCAAGTTGTTTTATATTTTAGTCATACTATATTGCCATTGCCTGGCACATAATCAACCAGTAAATGTATTGTATGTAGTTCCTACGTTAACTCGAGGACTTAAAGAGAGCCTATTTTAATCCTCATTTTTGAAAAAAGAGGGACTGAATGAATGAATTTAATACACAGTGAATGTCAAGATACTTCAATATGTTTTTCTCTCACAAAATAAAATGCAAAACTGGGTGCTGGGTGAAAACCCTACATGATACATTATGGTAAAAGTCATTAAAAACAACTTCCTATTCCTCTTCCCTCCATCCTCCAGTGCTGACCATGTCACCTTGAACAGGACTGTGTTGTTACAGGTGTCATTCAAGGATGTGACTGTGGACTTCAGCAGGGAGGAGTGGCAGCACTTGGACCCTGCTCAGAGGCTCCTATACCGGGATGTGACGCTGGAGAACTATAGCCACCTGCGCTCAGTGGGTAAGCACAGCCAGGGGCCTCAGAGAGGCTGCTTCCATTCTCAGCTGCTGAATGCTCTGGGGCGTCTGAAGTGTGTGATGGTGTCATCCTTGATTTGCCCGAGATTCTTCAGTCCTTTTTCACGTCTGTGATTATTACTCTACTCCCAGTGAAATGGGATTACTTTCCTGAAGAGCAAATGGAAGTGTCATTGAAAGGCCCCAAAACCCAATTAGCTGGACCCAATCCTGTATCATGTCCTGTTAACAGGGTACCAAGTTCCCAAACCAGAGGTCATCTTCAAGTTGGAGCAAGGAGAGGGGCCATGGACGTTGGAGGAGGAAACCCCACACCAGAGCTGCTCAGGTGAGTGAGTGTGACCTAGGCAGATGGGGGACATGGAAATAGATCTCAGTTTCTCTAGAAGAGGCTGATGCCTTTGAAAGGCTCTGAAGATATCTTATCTTGAAGGCTCGAAGCGTTTGGGGTTGCTTGGAGAGAGTTGGCAGAGCCCCTCCAATATCTGAATGCTTTCTCCAAGTATGACCCTTGCCGATACCCATTGTCTTCTTTGCTTGGCTTTTTGACAAGAAAGCTGTCTCTAATCTCTGTACCATGGATCACATACATACTACCCTGTCTTACCTAGGGACTTTTTATTCTTCCTACTTCACTCCCACCCCCTTATCTTAGGTTCTTTTCTTGTACATTAGGTATTTTAAATTTTCTTCCCTTTTACTGCAATTCCTCATATCCATCCCTTATGCCTCCTCCCAAAGGCAACAGATCTAATGTGTTTGATCTTTGAGTTTGTATGATATTCTCTTAAAGCCTGAAGTATTGGTTTATAAGTATGTATTTTTAGTATATATAAATTATATTGTGCTACATATCTTTTTCTAAACACTCTTTGTTTATACATTTTAAAATTTTATTTATTTTCCTTATTTTTTTGGCTGTGTCGGGTCTTAGTTGCAGCACACAGGATCTTCATTGAGGCATGCAGGATGTTTGGTTATGGCCTGCAGTCTCTTCATTGCTGCGCTCATGCTTTCTAGCTGTGGCTCGTGGGCTTCTCTCTAGTTGTGGCGTTTGGGTTTTCTCTCTCTTGTTGTGGCACATGGGGTCCAGGGCGCACAGGCCCAGTAGTTGTGGTGCGTGGGCTTAGTTGCCCCACGGGCATATGAGATCTTAGTTCCCCGACCAGGGATAGAACCTGCATCCCCTGCATTGGAAGGCAGATTCTTTACCACTGGACCACCAGGGAAGTCCCTGTGCTACATGTCTTAATTATTACGTTCCTTTTTTTTCACTCACCCCTAAGGTCTGTCCATATTGCAGTGCTCATCTGGCTTCATTCGTTCAAATTGCTGCATAGTATTGCACAGTGTGCTAGCACCACATCTTATTGAACCATACACCCAGTGGTGAAACCTAGGTTTTCGTTAACTCCCATTTAAGACAAACAACTCTACAATAAATTTCTACACAGATGTTCTCTTAGAGTGTGAGAATTTCTCAGGGATATATATAGAAGAGAGGGTTTGCCTGATCATTGCATATTCTCATACTGAATTTGAGCACCACCGTATTCTTCTTGAATTGGCTGCACTAATCTACTCTCCCAGCAATAGGGCACAGGGTTCTTGCTTTCCTCGAGTTTCTGCCAACAATTAATATTACCAGAGTTTCTCATTTTTGGGCCAACTATGGGTATAAAGTGACATCTCACTTTTTATTTCTCATTTCTCCAATACCTAGTTTGAGCATTTCATTATTGACCATTTGTGGTCTCTTTGAGTTTCTCTCCTATGAGTGACCTTGCTCATGTTCCCCTAGTTTTGATTTGTTTCCTGTCTGTTTCATACTGATTTGCATCCAATTTATTATTTGCCCCTTTTTCCAGCCTTCTCCTCATTATCCCCATAAATGAGGTTGCCCTACGGACCCTGTCTACTGTTCACCAGTCTTTTCTTCATATACATGCAAGGATTCATCCATCCTGAAATTCTGATGACTCTGTTTTTGACATCTCCAATCTGTTCTTCCCTGGTACTTTAGTACTACATTTAGCTACCCAGAAAGTTCCATTGAGATGTTTCTCTTGCTCCTCACTACATCGGAAATTGGAATCATTACCTCATGTATCAGAAACCCTTCTCACCTTCCAACTTTTCTCACATTTGTCAGTGTTTCTTAAATCTTTCTGTCATTTTTAGGTTAATCACTCTACAGTTCCTACTGCTTTTCCATTTCTGAGAATATCATTTTCAGTTCTCAGTTCATCTTCTTAGTTCCCAGCAATATCACCCAAAACCAGCTCCATATTTTCTTACGCCTGGATTATAATTTTTCTATTACTGATTGTATTTGCTGATTCCATTCTTTTTATTAGTTCACTTCAAAAGCTAACGATAAATTTCATTGCCTAAAATGTTCTATTTATCTTGACATTGGCTTTATGATAAAACCTACAATTATTCCCCATGACTTAGCATGTGACAATTAAACTCTTCATTCAGAGAGGCAAACAACATGGCCATGTATTTCGAATTCAAATGTGTATCTGTATATTTTGTATAACCTATGCTCAAGTCCATTTTTAACATATTTTATGATTCTATGAGGTTTATTTATGTTAATAGTTCTATGAGTTTTGGGGAATTCCCTGGCAGTCCAGTGGTTAGGACCCAGCGCTTTCACTGCTGGGGCCTGGGTTCGATCCCTGGATGGGAAACAAAAAGCCCGTAAGCCACGTGGTGTGGCCAAAATAATAATAATAATTCTATGAGTTTTGACAAATGCATACAGTCATGTAACCACCACCACAATCAAGATATAGAACAAAAATTACCTCAGGTCCCTTTATTGTTACTTCTTCCCACCACTTCCAGACCTGGAAAATACTGATGTCTTTTCTGTCTCTATAGTTTTGCCTTTTCCAGAATGTCATATAAATGGAATCATACAGTATGAAGCTTTTTGAGCCTGGCTTCTTTCACTTAGCATAAAGCATTCAAAACTCATTCCTACTGTTGTGTTTTCCATAGTTTGTTCCTTTTTTATTTCTGAGTAGTATTCCATAGTATGGATGTATCACAGTTTATCCATTCACCAGCTGAAGGATATTTGGATGGTTTCCAGTTTTGGTGTTTATGAATAAAGGTGCTATGTTTATATATTTGTTTCCATATTTTGTGTGATGATAAGATTTCATTCACTTGGGTAAATACCTAGGAGTCAGATTGCTGGGCTGTATGGTAAGTATATGTTTAACTTTACTAGAAACTGCCAAACTTTTCCAAAGTGGCTATACAATTTTCAATTCTAACCAGCTATGTATGAGAGTTCCAGTTGATCTGCATTCTCACCAGCACTTGGAATTGTCCATTTTTAAAACTTTTAGCCATTCTAATAGTAAGATAGTTGTATCTTACTGCGGTTTTAATTGGCATTTCCATAATATCTAATATTTGACATCTATATATCTTCTTTGGTGAAGTGTTTGTACAAATCTTTTGCCCAGTTTTCTATAGGGAACATTGTTTTCTTGTTGTTGAGTTTTGAAAGTTCATTATATATTATGGACACAAGTTATTTATCAGGTATGTGTTTTGCGAATTTTTTAATTTGCTTATCAGTGTCTTTCATGAGGCACTTAAAATTTGGACAAAGTCTAATTTATCTTTTTTCTTATGCTATGGATTGTGCTTTTGGTGTTGTATCTAAGAAATCTTTACCTAATCCAAGGTCCCCCCCAAAATTAGGTCTTACATTTAGTTCTGTGATGCATTTTGCATTAATTTTTATATGTGATTTAAAGTATGGATCAGAGTTTTGTGTTTGTTCATTTTTGCACATGGCTATCCAATCATTTCAGCATCATTTATTTTTTAAAAAAGCTATCCTCCTCTCAACTGAATTGCCTTTGCACCTTTATTGAAGATCAGTTGTCATATATATGTGGGTCTCTTTCTGGATGCTTCATTCTCTTCCATTGATCTATTCATGTATCTTTACACCATTCCCACACTGTCTTGATAAGTGTAGCTATGTAATAAATTTGAAATCATGTCATATTAGTCCTCCAACTTTGTTCTTCTCTTTCAAATTGTTTTGGCTATTCTAAGTACTTTGTGTATCCATTTGAATTTTGCAGTCAATTTTTCAATTTCTATGAAAGTGAATTTTGATTGTGATTACATTGAATCTATAAGTCAGTTTGGAGAGAATTAAAATCTTAACATTATCAACTCTTCCAATCCAAATATATAAATGATTTGATAATTTATATATTGCAAACTGATTACCACCATAGCATTAGCCAACACCTCCATCCCATCACATAGTTACCATTTCTTTTTTGTGGTAAGAACGTTTAAGGTCTACTCTCTAGGCAACATTCAAGTATATGACACAGTATCATTATCTATAGTCACCATGCTGCACATTAGATTCCCAGAACTTGTTCATCTTATAACTGGAAGTTTGTACCCTTTGACCAATAGCTCTCCATTCCCTCCACCCTCCAGTCCCTGGGAACCACCACTCTACTCTCTGCTTCTCTGAGTTTGGCTTTCTTAGATTCCACATACAAGTGATAATACCATGCAGTATTTGTCTTTCTCTGACTTATTTCACTTAGCATGATGCCCTCAACGTTCAGACAAGTTGTAGCAAATGGCACAATATCCTTCTTTCTCATGGCTGAATAATATTCCATTGTATATATATACCACATCTTTATCCATTCAGTGTGGACAGATACTTGGGTTGTTTTCATATCTTGCTATTGTGAATAATGCTGCAATGAACATGGGAGTGCAGATATCTCTAAGAGATCCTGATTTCAATTCCTTCGGATATATACCCAGAAGTGGAATTGCTGGATCATACAATAGGTCTCTTCTGAATTTTTTGAGGAAACTCCATACTGTTTTCCATAGTAGCAGCACCAATTTACACTCCCACCAACAGTGCACAAGTGTTCCCTTTTCTCCACACCCTCATCAGCATTTGTTATCTCTTGTCTTTTTGATGAAAGCCATTCTAACAGGTGTGAGGTGTTATCTCTTTGTGGTTTTGACTTGCATTTCCCTGAGGATTACTGCTATCAAGCACCTTTTCATGTACCTGTTTGCCATTTGTATGTCTTCTTTGGAAAATTGTTCAATTCTTCTGCCCATTTTTTAATCAGTTTGTTTTCTGCTATTGAGCTGTATATGTTCTTTATATATTTTGCATATTAACTCCTTATCAGATGTATGACTTGTAAATATCTTCTCCCATTCCATAAGTTGCCTTTTCATTTTGTTGATTGTTTCCTTTGCTGTGCATTTTTAATGTTTTCTTGATGTCTGCCATATTTGATAGTGCTCCCCTAATCTGACTCTTTATTCTGTGCTCTATCTATTTAGATGATACATTTTCACCTTGTGATCAGATTTCACTATTTCATGAAATGGCTCTTAATTACTCCAGAATATATGGCTCTTTCTTTTTTCTCATCCTCCATCCCACAGGAACTCACAGAAAAACATAGGATTTTAGACTGTGTGGTAACTAAGGCTTTTTTTACCTCTAAGTTTTTAGAAAGCTCCCAGAATTAAGAGCCTATTTCTCAGATTCACAGACATAGAGAACATACTTGTGGTTGCCAAGTGGGGGAGGGGTGGACTGGGAGTTTGGAATTAACAGATGCAAACTATTATATATAGAATGGATAAACAACAAGGTCTAACTGTATAGCACAGGGAACTATATTCAGTATCCTGTGATAAACCATAATGAAAAAGAACTTTAAAAAAGATCCATTCTTATCGTGAAAAAAAAGAGCCTGTTTCTTATTGTATAACTTGGGACCTAATCAGGAGAGAGAAACCACATACTAATTTGAACATGGAAAGTTTAACAAAGAATTATTAGTGCTACTGCAATGAGAAGCCCACGCATCACAACAAAGAATAGCCCCCACTTGCTGCAACTAGAGGAAGCCCACGTGCAGCAACGAAGACCCAACGCAGCCAAAAATAAATAAATAAATAAATAAATTTGAAAAAAAGAATTATTAGCTATTGTGGGATTGACGTAACAAGGGATTAGCCAGTAAAAGTAAAGAGAACTCTAAAGAATAAAGGAATAGCAAATTAGTGTGGGAGAGTATCTCTAAGACTGTGAAGGAACACCCAAGGAAGCGCCTCCCCTGCTTCCCAGGGATGAATCCAGACCTTATAGGGAAGGCATATTCATGGCTCACAGCATGGCAGCTGTCATGCCACACTGGTTGAACTTACTGGAAATCTACCCTCTGCGGTTCCAGAAAAAGCTGATCATAGGGAAGTGTCTCATTGGAAATATTCCACTACAAGCCATTTGAGAGGGGTGCCAGGATAAACTGCTGGGTTCTGGGTGCTTCTGGCTGCAATGCACTGCAGAAGCTGGGTGCTTGGGAAGCCACATGAGTGGCAGGAGCTGGGTGCTAAAGAAGTGAGCTGCACTGCAAGATCTGGGTGCCTGGGAAGCTGCATGTGCATTAGGAGCCAGATGCTGCTGAAGCCACCACACTGCTGAAGCCTGGTAATAGACAAGCTGCCCTTGCTGGAGGAGCCTGCTGAGTGAGCTCACTAGAACCAGGAAGCAAAATCCCTTCCTCCAGTGTTTCCCCATCACCCTGTATTGACAAGGTTCAACATCATGCCAGATGGCAAAGGAAAAAAGACTCAGATCCATTTTTGTAGAGTGGGCAAGGAAGGGTGAATTGGGGATTGAAAGGCAAAAAATTGATAACTGTAACGCTTAGTCTTCAGTTTTCTGAAGCCAAGCATGGAAAATATTTAGTAAACTTAAATTTATTGAATTTGGGGAGATAGGCAGAGGAGGATATTTTTCTCTCTTTCAGAAGGATCCTTCAAATATTTGATCAGAAGAATTCAAAAGACCATAGATTATATTTGGAAAGGGAAGATAATTGCATGAAATGTTAATAATTTCAGGCTCTGTGTGTTAATTCTCTCTGTTATAACACAAAACTGTGCCAAATTTAGTATCAATATGAGTGGTACTGTGTCTGCTTTATACATTCATAGCAGATATAACCTCCCTAGAGGTGTACTAAAATTAGAGCTGATATCAAGGACAATACCTTCTGAATATGCACAGAGGAGTAAAGCCACAAGCTTAATATGACTGTATCCTCTCTTACATAAGCATTCTCAGGTGAATGGGTGCATTCAACAAATCAACTCTGATCTTGTTGGGTCATTCAAGGACCATGTTCCAAGTTATTGCTCTGCCATCTCCTAGAGTATTGTTGTGCATCATAAATGGTATATAATTGTTTTGCATAGAGTAAGTGTTCTAGAAGAATTTCATATTACTATTTTCATTATTGTCATAAGGACTCTTCCATTTCTCTGTTGGGTGGTTGATGTTGGGTCATTGTTGAGTCCTCTGGGCTGGGGAAGGGGGAATGGGGGAGATTTGCCCACTGTCTTAAAGCCTGGCCTAGGAGTGGTACATATCACTTCTGCTCATATTCCACTGGTGAGGACAAAGTGAGACTGGTAAACGTAATGCCCAGCTATGTTCTATTACTATAAAAGAAGATGTGAATAGATTTTGGTGGACGGCTTGCAGTTTCTGCCATAGATGGTTTGCCCTCTCCTATTTGACACTTGTTGAAAGCATATATTTTTCCTATAGATATAGAGGAATTGGTATTTGAGGACTATAAATTTAATGTACATGCTCATAATGGTTCAGAGGGAAAAGCAAGAGGAAGCAGAGAGATTATTAATGTTTTAGACCTAATATGTAATAAGGACATACATTCTGAAATATTTCTTCCATTCAGGCTTACCTTTAACAGACTTCAGTTTCTTCTTCTGGTTACTCTACTCACTGTCCTGACTTCCTACATAGTGGATATAGATTCCCAGGTTCAAATCCCATCTCTTATTTATTTAGCTATTTTTTTTATTAATTTTTTTTTTTTTTTTTTTTTTTTTTGCTGTGTTGCATCTTCGTTTCTGTGCAAGGCAAGCGGGGGCCACTCTTCATCGCAGTGCACGGGCCTCTTACTATCGCAGCCTCTCTTGTTGCGGAGCACAGGCTCCAGACGCGCAGGCTCAGTAGTTGTGGCTCACAGGCCTAGTTGCTCCGTGGCATGTGGGATCCTCCCAGACCAGGGCTCGAACCTGTGTCCCCTGCATTAGCAGGCAGATTCTCAACCACGGCGCCACCAGGGAAGCCCTATTTAGCTATTTGATCTTCAGCAAGTTACATAACTTCTCTGTGCTTCTGTTTTCTCATCTGTGAAACATGATTGATAATGATAGCTACCTCTTAGGGTTTAGTGAAGATTAAATGAGCTGCTTTGTGTAAAGCACTTGGATATGCCTGGTGCATCATAAATGGTATATAATTGTTTTGCATAGAGTAAGTGTTCTAGAAGAATTTCATATTACTATTTTCATTATTGTCATAAGGACTCTTCCATTTCTCTGTTCATCCTGTCCAAACTCCATGTACCCTCTATTCTCTGATAATTGTTCTGGAGTCATTTTCATTTTTTTCTCTTTCTTTTTAGATGAGGATAATGGGCAAACCCAACAACAGAGAATTTCTGGAGAAGTTTCATTACACTGTGAGAAATTTGGTCAGTCCATAGGAAAAGATTCTTTGTGTTCCATTGTAGAAGAACTGTGGCAAGATAATGACCAGCTAGAGAGATATCAAGAAAACCAAAATAACCCTTTAAGTCATGTGAAAGTATTGATTAAGGAGAGGGGCTATGAATGTAAAAACATTGAAAAAATAATTCACGTGAGTACCAGGCTTGTTCCTTCCATTAAAAGACTCCATAACTATGACACATTTGGAAAGAGTTTGAAGCATACTTTAAACTTACATAATCATAATAAAAGCAATGCAACAAAGAACTTTGATAAAATTTTTAGAAATGGTAACAATTTTGCCCATAGCTCTTCCTCTACTAAGAATGAAAATGCTAATACAAGAGCAAACTCCTGTGAACTTAATCAATGTGAAAAACATCTGGGCCACAAACAAGTTCTCACCCACCATCAGAAAATTCATACTGAAGAGAAACTTTATGTGTGTACTCAATACGTACAGACGTTCACCCAAAAGTCACATCTTTTTGAGCATCAGAAAATTCATGCTGGAGAAAAATCCCATGAATGCAACAAGCGTGAGAATGTCTTCACTCAGAAGCCGCAAACTGAGGTACCTCAAAGTGTTTACACAAGAGAGAAACCTTTTATATGTACTCAATGTGGGAAGGCCTTTACACTCAGGTCAAACCTCATTACACATCAGAAAATTCATACTGGGCAGACACCCTATAAATGCAGTGAATGTGGAAAAGCCTTTTTCCACAGATCATATCTCTTTAGACATATGAGAATTCATACAGGAGAAAAACCTTATGAATGCAGTGAATGTGGAAGAGGCTTCTCCCAGAATTCTGACCTCAATATACATCAGAAAACTCATACTGGAGAGAAACACTATGCATGCAGTGAATGCGGGAAAGCCTTCACAAGAAAATCAGCACTCAGGATGCATCAAAGAATTCACACAGGAGAGAAACCTTATGTATGCACTGAATGTGGGAAGGCCTTCATCCAGAAATCCCATTTCAATACACATCAGAGAATTCATACTGGAGAAAAACCTTATGAATGCAGTGACTGTGGGAAATCGTTCATTAAGAAATCACAACTCCATGTGCATCAAAGAATTCATACAGGAGAAAAACCTTATATATGTACAGAATGTGGAAAGGTCTTTACTCATAGGACAAATCTCACTACACATCAGAAAACTCACACTGGAGAGAAACCGTATATGTGTGCCGAATGTGGAAAGGCTTTCAGTGATCAGTCAAATCTCATTAAACACCAGAAAACTCATACTGGAGAGAAACCCTATAAATGCAATGGCTGTGGAAAGGCCTTCATATGGAAGTCACGCCTCAAAATACATCAGAAATCTCATATTGGAGAGAGACACTATGAATGCAATGAATGTGGGAAAGCCTTTATCCAGAAATCAACACTCAGTGTGCATCAGAGAATCCATACAGGAGAGAAACCCTATGCTTGTCCTGAATGTGGGAAGGCCTTCATCCAGAAATCACACTTCATTGCACATCATAGAATTCATACTGGAGAGAAGCCTTATGAATGTAATGACTGTGGGAAATGCTTCACGAAGAAGTCACAACTCCGGGTGCATCAGAAGATTCACACAGGAGAGAAACCCAATATATGTGCTGAATGTGGAAAGGCCTTCACTGACAGGTCAAATCTCATAACACACCAGAAAATCCATACTAGAGAGAAACCCTATAAATGCAGTGACTGTGGAAAAACCTTCACCTGGAAATCACGCCTCACTATCCATCAGAAATCTCATACTGGAGAGAGACACTATGAATGCAGTAAATGTGGGAAAGCTTTCATCCAGAAAGCAACACTAAGTTTGCATCAGATAATTCATACAGGGAAGAAACCTTATGCTTGTACAGAATGTCAGAAGGCCTTCACTGACAGGTCAAATCTCATTAAACACCAGAAAACTCATAGTGGAGAAAAACTCTATAAAGCCAGTGACTGAAAATGCCTTCAGCTGGAAATCACAACTGGATATGCATCAGCTGTTTCATAGTGGAGAGATGAGGAGTGCCTGATGCATCAATCATTGTGCAGGGGGAGTAGATAATGATGGACTACAAACAGCCTAAGTGAACAGAAGGCAAACAAAGCCAAGTATCCTTCAGTCAGGTGGAATACAAGTTGATATGCAATTATATGCATAGGGAGACACTTCAATAAAGCATTTGAGCAATAGCCCTGTTTGGTTTTATGATTCACACAGGTACTCTCAATCTCCTGCAAATGGTAGAAATAGAGACCCCAGGAGATGACTTGTAATCTCCTGTGTTTCACTTTTTGGATAAAGGGCTTTATAAATTCAGCACAGATTTGTCCTTCATATCTTGGGATGTAAAAGTCCTTAATACTGGCCAATTTTTTTTTCAAATTTCTAGGGTGGGGAGAAGAGTATTCATTGCTCAAACACCTCCAGGGCACTGAAGTCAAGGCAAAAACCAATTTGGGAATGTATAATAGATCTATGTGTAGAAGCCAGAAGTTTTTTTTATCATTGACATTTAAGACACAGAAAATATTGCCCTGAGGAACAGTTCTTTCTCTTCCCTTTGAGAAGTCACCATGGTATATTTTTAAAAAATTAAATATAATTTTTAAACTTAAAGTCTGACTTTATGCATTGGCAAATTAAGCATAGCTCTAGCCTGTGTTACAGGAATAGTTATTAAATGTTACACACACCTAAAGGTGGCAATTGTTCCCTCATTAATTCTATGCTGTGGCAGCAGGTGATTCACACTCGAAAATGGTAGGCATACCTTCTAACCTGTATTGGAAAAGCTATCATTTATGTAAGCTGCAGACCATAAACTTCTTATCCCCTTAGTAACTGACCCTAAGACAATGAAACTGAGCCACAACACTCTGGACTTCCCATCTCATCCACTGAAGCTTCTGCTTTCTTTGGGATTTCTGTTTGAAAAACAATGGTTAAGAAATTGGATTTCAATACATAAAACTTTGGTGGTTTTTCTTCCAATTTAGTTAATTTGATATATTCATTTCCTACATGCACATTAAGAGTAATTTTGTGTACATTGCTATGGGATAAAGTCATGTTGCATTGTAGTTTTTTAGCCTAAGATATGATTATAGTTTATTATAGTTGAATAACTGGAAGACTTCTCTAGAAAGAACACTGCTTTTTTTAAAGCACTGATATATAAATGCTTTCTTGATTTCAATTAAATGTTTTTTGCAATACTCATAAGAAAGGGGCTTTCTTTTTAGCATGTAATTTTATTTTGTTTTTAAACCTTTTTATTAAAGTATGCATACAGAAAATGCATATATCATAAGCATACAGCTCAATGAATTCTCACAAACTGAACACTGATCAAGAAACAGAACATGACCAGCACCCCAGAAAAACTCCCTGTGCTCCCTTCCAGGCCTTACTGTCCACCTACCCCGCCAGGTGAACACTACCCTGACTTAAATAGCTTTGTCTGCTTGGTATTTTATATAAATTGAGTCAAACAATTATATTGCATATTTTGGTAATATACTCTTAACTGTCTATCTTCTTTCATTCACATTGTAAATATGAGATTTGTCCATATTGTTGAATGTAGTTATGGATAATTCATTCTTATTGTCATGTTTTATTTCATTCTGTGAATACTCTACAATATATTTATCCATTCTGTTATTAATGGACATTTGTGTTGTTTGCATCTTGGGGCTATTGGGAATAGTGCTACTATAAATACTTTAGTACCTGTCTATTGGTGAACATATTTATGAACTTCTGTTAGGTATATATCTAGGAGTTGAACTGCCAGGCTATATGGTGTTCATGCTCAGCTAGTTTATAAAACTAGTTTTCCAAAGTGGCTTTGCCAATGTACACTCCCACCAGCACAGTATATGAGTTCTATTTGCTCCACATCCTTGTCAACACTTGGTATTTTCCATCATTTTTACTGTAGCCATTATGGTGGATGTATAGTGATATCTCAGTGTGATTTAATTTTTATTTCCTTATCCTCCAATCTCACCATCTTCCCAAGACAGTTGACTGATATCTCAGATCTGAAACCCAGGCATGGCTCTCATGTGACTGTACCGTTTTACATCTCACCAGCAATAGTAAGCAATTAGTAATTTTAAATCTTTCCACACAAAAATGCCCAAAGCTTGATGGTTTAACTGGTTAATTGCATTAAACATTTGAGGAGAAATAATATCAACACTCCACAAAATCTTTCAGAAAACAGAGGAGGAAGGAACACTCCCCAACTCTATGAGGCCAGTATTACCCTGATACTTAAGCCATACAAACACATCACAAGAAAATAAAACTACAGATCAACATTCCTCATGAACATAGATGTAAAAATCTTCAACAAAATATTAGCAAAATGAATCCAGCAACATATAAAAGGATTATACATCATGACCAAGTGGGGTTTATTCCAGTGATATAAGGCTGCTTCAACATTCAAAAATCAGTCAACGCAATCTATCATATTATATATACAAGGTAAAGAGGAAAAATCACATGATCTACAAATTCAATACAACTTTATCAAATTTCCAGCAGACTTTGTTCCCCAGAAATTGATAAGCTAATCCTAATATTTATATAGAAATAGAAAAGACCAAGATTAGCAAACAGGAATTTGCTAAAAAGCAAAGTGGAAGGACAGTAACCTCCCAATTTCAAAACTATAAAACTACAGTAATCAAGACAGTATGGTACTGGCATGGGGATAGAGACATAGATCAATGGAACAAAACAGAGAGTCTAGGAATAAACCCTGATACTTACGGTAAAAATATTTTTTACAAAAGTGTCAAGGCAATTCATTGGGGAAAGAAAAGTCTTTTCAACATTTGGTGCAAGAATAATTACATATCCACATGCAAAAAGATGAATTTAAATCTACACACCATACTAAAAATTAACAAAAAAATGATCAGATATGTAAATATGAAAGCTAAAACTATAAAAGTTTTAGCAGAAAACATAGGAGAAAAATATCTCTGACCTTGTACTAGGCAAGGAATTCTTAAGTAGGACACCAAGAGCATGATCCATAAAGAAAAAATGATAAATTAGACTTCATCAAAATGAAAAAGGTTTAAACTTCAAAAGGTACCATTAAGAAAATGAAGACAAAGCACAGACAGGGAGAAAACACTTGTAAATCATTTACCTGATAAAGGACTTGTATCCAGAATATATACAGAACACTTACAACTCAATAAAAAGAGGACAAGCAACCCAGTTTAAAACTAGGCTGAAGAGTTGAAGAGATATTTCACCAAAAAATATATACAAATAAGCACATGAAGAGATGCCCAACATCATTAGTCATTAGAGAAATTCTAACTAAAACCACAATGAAATACCACTTTATATGTACTAAAACGGCTAAAATAAAAAAAAACAATTATAATAAATGTTGGCAAGGATATGGAAAATCAGGAACTTTCCTACATTTCTGGTGTGACTGCATTAAAATGGTATAGCCATTTTGGAGAAGTTTGGCACTTTCTTAAAAAGTTGATCATAAATTTACCAGAGGACCCAGTACTGCCATTCCCATTATCTACCCAAAAGATATGTAATGTTTTCGTGCAAACACTTACACTTGAATATTCATAACAGCATTATTCATACAAGACAAAAAGTGGAGACAATCCAAATGTCCATCAACCAGCAAGTAGATAAACAAAATGTGGTATATTCAGCAATAAAAAAGAACAAATACTAATAAATACTACAGCATGAACTGTTCAACTATGGATGAACTTCAAAAATATGCTAAGTGAAAGAAGTGAGACACAAAAGATCTAGTGTTGTATTTGCCTATTGTATTTAAATGAAATGTCCGCAAAAGTAAAATACAGAGATCTGTAGATTAGTGGTTGTCTGGGTGTGAGAATGGGAATCGTCATTAACTGTTAATTAGTACAAGGAATCTTATTGGGGTGATTGAAATGTTACAGAACTTGATTGTGATGATGGTTGCACAACTAGGTAAATTTAATAAAAGTCATTGAGGTGATCCTTAATTCCATTCCTGTTTAAACATCTGGGTTCCCTGCCATAACATCTGTTGCCACCCAAATCTAGAATGAAGTGTTGTCTTGGAGCCTGTTGTACATTTAAGAATAAACTTTTGTTTTTTAAAAAGGTCATTGAACTGTACAATTTAAATATGGATCCTAAATTATACCTCAATAAAGTTGTTTCTTTTTCAGAGTTGCTTTGGCTATTCTACGTCCTTTACATTTCCATATAAATTGTAGAATAAGTTTGTTCATTTCAACAACAAAAAAAGCTGCTGTGATCTTTACTGGGGTTGGTTTGAATCTATAGACCAATTTGGGGAGAATTGAAATGTTAACAATATTAAGTTTTCTGACCCATAAATCAGGTATACCTCTCTTTTTAATTTCTCTCAACAATATTTTGTAATTTTCAGTGTACGGGTCTTTCACATCTGACAAATTATTCCCTATTTCACATTTTGATGCTATTTTACTTGGTGTTGTCTTATTTCTACTTTATTGTGTAGTATTCATTTTTCATTTCAATTACTTATTGTTAATTACTAGTATATAGAAAAGCAATTGATGTTTGTATGCTTATCTTGGGCAGAAGTTGGAACAGTCCCCACACAAGACTGTCCTCACTCTGACACCAATTGCAAGTTCAAGGGTTCACCCTCAGTTTCAATAATTCAAATCCATCCTGTAAAGCCATTACATGCATTTTCATATTTTTATACCAATTTTATTACTCTTCCTCTCTGATCTACCTCTATTTATACCTTATGATAAACTTGTGTGGAACTATTTAGCATAGAGATTAGCTGATGGTTAGCTAAATCCAATTCTTCCTTAAGCTAGTCATTTGCCATCAGTGTTATATCCTGAAAAGTCTTTAACTCAATTTCCCCATGTATTTGACCATCAATATAAATATAGTGTTAGCAACAACGGCAGTGTTACACCATATTATAACATGATAGTAGATGTAATCTGCATACAGCACCATACCTATAGTCAACATAATATACTGTACATTTAAAATTTGTCAAGAGAGTAGATGTCTTGTTAAGTGTTCTCTCCAAAATAAAATACTCAAAAGATATTGGCACATTCATCTCCCAGAACAATATCACTCAGGTTTGCAGACTTCTATTTGACCTTCTCAGGTTCCAAAAGTAGGAGTAGTTTTGGCAACATATGGCTTCATTCTTTCTGGCATTTGGTTTAATTGAGTTAAGAGACAATATCACCTCTTACTCTGAGCTTTTCGGGCACCAATGTAATGGATTTCCCTTGTTGCATAACCTATTTATTCATTCTTTTACTCTCAGCTATATTCCTTCTTCTCTCCATTTATCATTGAATTTGATCCAAACTTTACCACCTTTGGAGGGGACAATAGGTTCGGCCACTGTGCTGGTCCAGATTGCCAGCAGCAATACCAGTCTAGCAAATGCTTCCCCTTCAGTCCACTCCCATTTATATAGGGTATCATCACAAGTACAGAACTAGTGGTCTATCTCAACCACTAGGTAATACAGCTGTATTCACTGTCAACCCTAAGTTTGCCAAGTTGGGTGAAGGCACAGTCTATCAATCACATTATGCCTTTAGGAATTCTGATGCAAAAGTATGAAAGTACAATTAAAGTTTCTTGCCTAGGAATCATCCCAGCTTCTGGCCCCTGCAATTGCAGCCCTGGTCCTGGGACCACTGAATCAGGTAGGAATAAAAGAACATTGAAGTGTTGTGGGGGGAAACTGTATAGTCATACCAGCATCTTCTCCCACCTCCTCTTCCCCAGATTCTTCTGAAAAGTGAAGGAATCTATCTATTGGAGACCCTCTCTTGGCCACCCTCATGTTGAGTGTGAGCACACACTGTAAAGACGTGTAAGTCAGCCCTGCATGCCCTTATCTCTCCCAGTTTTAGACAACAAATATTTCAGTTGCCTGTTCCAAGTCTCTATCAAAGCACCACTCCTAGGATACCTCTTTGCTCATTGTTGGACGCTATAGATTGTTATTGTGGACTGAATTGTGTTCCCTCAAAATTTATATCTGGAAACCCTAACCCTCAATGTGGTTATATTTGGAGATGGGTCCTTCAAGGAGGTAATTAAAGTTAAATGAGGTTGCAAGGGTAGAGCCCTAATCCAAAAGGACTAATGTCCTTATAAAAAAGGAAGCAACACCAGTGGTGTACAAGCACAGAGAAAATGCCATGTGAGGACACAGTGAGAAGGTGGTCATCTATAAATTGGGAAGACAGGTCTCACCAGAAACCAATCCTACTGGCAGCTTGATCTTGGACTCTCAGACTGTGAGGAAATAAATTTCTGTTGTTTAAGTCACCCAGTCTGTGGTATCTTGTTATGGTAGCCCAAGCAGACTAATACAGTTGTAAAGTGTGTTCCTTGGTCTGAAGATTGTAACTCGGTGGTTCAAATTGGTACAATATCTTCTGTTCTGGTCATTTTATAGTAGTATGAGCATTTGCATCTCCCTCCAGGTATGCACAGCTCAGTTCAGAGTGTCTATTCCTGTCAAGACCCATTTGTAGCCTCTCCCAATTTGCTGAAAAACATTAATCTACACATCCAAGAGCTCAACAAACTCCAAGCAGGATAAATTCAAAAAGATCATTACCCAGACACATCATAATAAAAATGCAGAAGGGCAACTACAAAGAGAAAATCTTGAAAGCAGCAAGAGAAAAATGACTCATATAGAAGAGAACCCCAATAACATTCACAACTGACTTCAAAAACAACAGAGGCTGGGGCTTCACTGGTGGTGCAGTGGTTGAGAGTCCGCCTGCCAATGCAGGGTACATGGGTTCGTGCCCCGGTCCGGGAATATCCCACATGCCGCGGAACGGCTGGGCCCGTGAGCCATGGCCGCTGAGCCTGCGCGTCCGGAGCCTGTGCTCCGCAACGGGAGAGGCCACGGCAGTGAGAGGCCCGCGTACCGCAAAAAACAGAGGCCAGAAGGCAATGGAATGACATATCCAAAGTACTGGAAGAAAAAACCTACCAACCAAGAATCTCATATCCAGCAAAACTATCTTTTAAAAATGAAGGAAGAATAAACACATTCCCAGATAAACACTCAGCTTCTTGAATCTGTAGGTTTGTCTTTTACCAAATCTAGGAATTCTTCAGCAATTATTTCTTTGAGTAGTTCTTCAGTCATGCCCTATTTCTCCTCTCCTCCAGGACTATTAAATATCTTGTTATAATCCCACAAGTCCCTGAGGATCCATTCATTTTTTAAAAATATTTCTTTATTTGGTTGCACCAGGTCTTACTTGCAGCAGGTGGACTCCTTAGTTGTGGCATACGGGCTCCTTAGTTGTGGCATGCAAACTCTTGGTTGTGCATGCATGTGGGATCTAGTTCCCTGACCAGAGATAGAACCCGGGCCCCCCTGCATTGAGAGCGTGGAGTCTTAACCACTGCTCCACCAGGGAAGTCCCCCATTCATTTAAAAATTTTATTTTCTCTCTGTTGTTCAAACTGGGTAATTTCTGTTCTTCTATCTTCCAACTCACTGATTTCTTCATCTGTTTCTCCACTGAGCTCATCTTTTGAGTTTTTTATTATGGTTATTCTATTTTTCAGTTCTAAATTTCCATTTGGTTTTTATTTATATCTTCTATATCTTTGCTGAGACCTTCTATTTCTTTTCTGTGACTCTATTTTGTCATCTGTTTCAAATGTGTTCATAATTGATCATTGAAGCATTTTTATTATGGCTACTTTAAAATCTTTGTCAGATAATTCTAACATCTCTGTCATCTTGGTGTTCATATGTATTCCTGATTCTTGGTGTGAAAAGTGATTTTCAATTGAAAGATGAACATTTTCATGGAATTCCCTGGTGGTCCAGTGGTTAGGACTTTACGTTCTCACTGCCATGGCCTGGGTTCAACCCCTGGTCAGGGAACTAAATTCCCACAAGCTGCACAGCCAAAAAAAACAAAGAAAGATGAACACTTTCTATATTATGTTGTAAGATCCTGGTTCTTATTTATGGCCGCACCACGGGGCTTGTGGGATCTTAGTTCTCCAACCAGGGATTGAACCCAGGCCCACGGCAGTAAAAGTGCTAAGTCCTAACCACTGGACCACCAAGGAATTCCCTAAACCTTCTGTCTAAGCTGGCTTTTTCTGACACCACCCCAGCAGGAAAAAGGAGTGGAGGATGCCAGTTTGTTAATGCCAGCTATGGGAAGAAGTCTAGTTTCCCCACTCAGTCTCTGTTAATAACAGAGTTGGGGGGCTCCTTGTTACTGCTGGGCAAGACTGCTTCCACAACCAAGTAGGACTCCACTATTTCCCTGGCTGGAAGGCGTAGCAGTGCCTCCCTACTGTTTTCCACATGGCCTCCAATGACACCACCCTAGGGGAAAAGAGAGGGGTGCCTTGATGCAGATATGTGAGAAAGGAAATCTAGGCTCCCTGTATGGTTTCCACTGACATCATATAGGTGAGGGCTCATTACCACCCAGTGGGGACAAAAGTCCTGGCTTCATAGTCGATTTTTTCTGACACCACCTTGGCAGGGGTTTGGCATGACTTTTACAGTCTGTTCAGGGTGAAAATATAAGCTCTTCACTTGGCATTTATTACCATGGATGGGAGTTGGACCACATTTTTTTTCTATACTGTTGGGATGCAGTAAAGCAACTATTTTCTGAAAGTTTACCATATTGTTAAGCTGCCCATTCCCTGGTTCTTTTACTAGACAGAACTGGCTTTTGTAGGGTCTTTTTTCTTGTCTGGGCCCATTGGCATTTCTAGGTTGCCAGGTTCTCCACCATTGTCAGATATATGAGGCAAAAAGAAAACCCATAGAACAAATGTTCTTCCCCCCTCCCCAGCCGTGCCACACAGCTGTGGGATCTCAGTTCCCTGACCAGGGATTGAACCCAGGCCATGACAGGGAAACACCAAGTCCTAACCACTAGGCCACCAGGGAACTCCCAATGTGCTCTTTTCTTTTGGGTCCTGAGGTCCTTAGCCAGCTTGCCTCCTTCACTCCACCTTTCTGAGTCAGCTTATGTTTGTTTTATAAATATCATTTCCAAAGTTTTTTATTGTACTTAGCAAGAGGAATAGGGAAAAAGTGCATCTGCTCCATTCTCCCAGAAGTGGAAATCGTGTAATTGGGTCTTTTAAAATATTTCCCGGGCTTCCCTGGTGGTGCAGTGGTTAAGAATCCGCCTACCAATGCAGGGGAAACGGGTTTGAGCCCTGGTCCAGGAAGATCCCACATGCCACAGAGCAACTAAGCCTGTGCACCACAACTACTGAACCTGTGCTCTAGAGCCTGCAAGCCACAACTACTGAGCCTGCGTGCCACAACTACTGAAGCCCACACGCCCTAGAACCCATGCTCTGCAACAAGAGAAGCCACTGCAATGAGAAGACCGCACACCGCAAGGAGGAGTAGCCCCTGCTCGCCACAACTAGAGAAAGCCCGTGCGCAGCAACAAAGCCCCAACTCAGCTAAAAATTAATTAATTAATTAATTTAAAAAAATATTTCCGAAATCTCTACTTACTTTCTGAGCATGTGGAATACATTTACAATAACTTAAAATATCCTTGTCTGCTAATACTAACCTCTGTGTCACTTCTGGGTTGGTTGATTGCTTGATTATTCTCATTACTTTTCCTATTAACTCTTTTCATGCCTGGTAATATTTGATTGAATGCCAGACATTGTGAATTCTATTTTGTTGGGTACTGGACATATATGCATTTCTATAAGTCATCTGGAGTTTTGTTCTGGGACACAACTAAGTTACTTGGAAGGAGTTTGATCCTTGCACATCTTGCTAATATAATTTTTTAGGTGTATCTGGAGCAGTGCTCAGCCTAGGGCTAATTAATCCCTGCTACTAAGGCAATAGCTTCTTGAATTATCTACCCAATGCCCTATTTTTCCAGTCTAGCTATTGAGAACAGGCACTATTCCCAGCCCTGTGTGAGCATCAAACACCATTTCCTCTTATCCTTACAGATGGTTCTCTCCCTGGCCTCACACACATGTGCTGATTGATAGTCAACTGAATACTCAAGGAGGACCCTAGGCAGATCACCCGGATCTTCTCTCTGTGCAGTTTTCTCCACTTTGGTGGTGTGTCCTACAAATTCTAGCTGCCTTGTTCTCCCTAGACTCTCAGTTCCTTCTCAACTCAGGGAATTCACCAGTCTCTTCCTCAGTTTCCCCTCTCTGTGCAGTACCCTGGAAACTCTCTCGAGGAAGTACGTTGGAAAAATCATATGACTCACTTCATTTGTTTCCCTTTCCTCAGGGATCATTGTTCTTCATTGCCTAATATCCAGTGTCTTGAAAACCTTTTTTTTTCTCAATGTACTTTGTCTGGTTTTTGTTCTGTCTGTTCCTGGCATGAGGGTAAATCCAGGCCCTGGGACTCCATCTTGGCTAGAAGAAGTCACAGGCAGGAATTTATAAATGTGGAGATTCGTCCATGGAGATCATCAGTAACAGATATATTTCAGTTGGTGTGATTTTTATGAATGAGGAATATTGTAACCTGGGTTTGAGACAAGTATGCCAATGAACCTGTATCTATAAACAAGGAACTTGTATCTATTAAGTGCTCATCAGTGTGGGATATATTGAGAAGTATTTAAGAAAGGGGAGATATGTCAATGTAGGCTGTCAATGAGATATTCTCCAGTAGGTGAAAATTTATGTTCAACTGGGATTTTTAATGTAAAAAAATTCCAATGGGAAGGTATTTGCACATCAGTAGATTTATAAATTGGGTTGTCAATGAGTGATATGACTTTGGTGAGTATTTAAGAATAAAGAGATTTGTCACCAGTGATCATCAATAGAGTTATACCTGGTTGAGGGGGAGAGGTTTTTATGAATATAGATCCTGGTAAATGTGGAGCTATCACTTAGGGATACATTGATAGGTGTATATGAATGGAGAGATATACAACAGATATTGTCAATGGGGTATATGTCAACAAGGGTATTTATAATGGGTATATTTTTAAAATGAGCTGGGCAATAGGACATATGCCAATAGTCAAGTGTTTAAAAACAAGGCAAATTGTCATCAAAGGTTATAAATAGGTTACACCATCAGGTGGGTGTTTATAAAGACTTTTCAATGGACAACAACAATGGAGTATGTATTATGGAGGTTATTTATAAAAAGAGATTTTTCAACAGGAATTATAAATAAGAAAGATGCCAGTGGGTGTTTATGCATAAGATTTTTCAGTGGCAGACTGGTGATATGTCAATAGTTTTTATTTCTCAGTGAGGAGATTTGTCAAGAGGGGTCATGAGTGGAGATATTTTAAGGGATTTTTCTTTTTGGAATGGGGTGATTTTTTTTCCCCCAACAGGTTAAGGAATGAAAGATTTTCCAGTGAGTAGATATTTATGAGAAGGGAAATTTGCCAATGGGGATTGTCAATGGAGATATGCCAGTGGAATGAATATTTGTGAATACGAAGATAGTGCAAAAGTGATTGCAGGAGGCTTTATATAAACATCTCCCCTTGATTGTGCATGTAACCTGTGAATGTGATGAGATATAATTCCATGATTGTATTACATTATGTAGCAAATTAATTGCAAATGTAATTAAGGTTACTAATCAGTTTGCCTTAAAATAGGGAGATTATCCAGGTGAGGCTAATCTAGTTAAGTACCTTAGCCCTTCAGAAATGCAAAGTTTTCTCCTGCTGGTGACAGAAGAGGATGCTGGAGAAATTGGAAGCATGAGAAGCATTTGGCACGTCCTAATTGACTTTGAAGACAAAGAGGCCCACATTGTAAGGCATGCAGTTAGCCTTTAGAAGCAGAGAGCAACCACCACTGGCCGACAGCCAACAAAGAAATGGGAACCTCAGTACTACAACTGCAAGGAACTAAGTTGTGCCAATAACATGAATAAGATTGAAATGGATGCTTCCTAAGAGTCTCCATAGAAGAGTCCAGTGTGGCCAACACTTTGGTTTTGTGAGACCATTAAGCAGAGAACCCAGTCAAGCTTACTTGGACTTCTGACCTGTGAGATCATAAATGGGTGTTGATTTAAGCTGTTAAGTTTGCGGTAATTTGTTACACAACGATAGAAAACTAATACAGTATTTGCCAGCTGTGTATTTGTGAAAGAGGGGATATGCCACAATGAAGAGAGGGTACTTTTCAAGGGAATTATTTACACAGGGCTTGGGGATTTGTCATCTGTTCTTGGCAACAGTAGAGATTTATAAACATGGGGATTTGTCCACAGTGAGGACTGCATAATGGAGAATTGTTATGGGTTGAATTGTGTCCTCCAAAAAGATACATAACCCCCACCACTTCAGAATGTGACCTCACTTGGAAATAGAAGCAGGAACATTATCGCTTGGGGGATGGCTGTCCTCAGAAGTCTTTGAAAATGTTGGTATTTTTCAGTGGGGGGATTTGTACACTAGAAATTAGTGTATGAGCATCACCATAAGAAAAACATTACAAATGAGTATATTAAATATTTGTAATGTCTTTGAGTTTGTCAAAATCATGAGTTAAACTAAAGATGCCAGAGGGCATGCAATTATTACTACTAATATTATACATTATTTCCAATATTATAAATTATCATTCCTAATAAAACATTATTTGCAATAATGTAAATGGTCATTACTAAGATCTATCACTACTGTTATAAAATATATTTACCACTACTATTACTAATAATAACTGTAAGGCCAACTGGCCCGAGGCAGGGAAACGCAATCAGACTCACAGGTTGCATCAGACCGAAACTCTCCGGACCACCCAGTTCCAGAAACTGACCTGGAGACTTTCCGGACCACCCAGTTCCAGGGACTGACCTGGGGACTTTCCACCCGGCCCAGCCTTCCCGCCTTTCGAGGGGTGGGACTAACGGTCCCAAGACTGATGCAACCTGCACCCGGATATTGCCACGATACCTGAAGAGACCACCAAATAAGGAATACCCTGCACCCTCCCGGATTCACCACACCCCTTTCCCTTCTTCCCCTATAAAATCTTGCCCAACCCTCGCCCGGGTGCGACTTCTGTGGCCCCTTTCTCTCGGACCAGTGAACCTCGCCCGGGAGCGCTCCCTAATAAAGCTCACTTGAAGCTTTCCTCTGTTTCGCGGTGCCGTTTGTTAAGATCCGACCTTACAATAACTAGTACAGAGAGCTATATGCCTAGCACTGTTTTAAGCACTTTACATATATAATGTCATTTAATGTTTACACTGCCCGTATGAGCTAGGCATTATTTTTTTTTTTTTTTTTTTTTTTTTTTGCGTTACGCGGGCCTCTCACTGTTGTGGCCTCTCCCGTTGCGGAGGACAGGCTCCGGACGCGCAGGCTCAGCGGCCATGGCTCACGGGCCCAGCCGCTCCGCGGCATGTGGGATCCTCCCAGACCGGGGCACGAACCCGTGTCCCCTGCATCGGCAGGCGGACTCTCAACCACTGCGCCACCAGGGAAGCCCAAGGCATTATTTTTATCCCCATTTTACAGATGTAGAAACAGGCATAGAGAAGTAATATGATTTCCCCAAGGACACAGAGCTAGGAAAAGGCAGGATTTCTTTCTCATTTGTAAGTGGGAACTAATTAATTGTTTTTCTTTAAAAAATATTATAAGGAATCAAATTAAGAAATACTGACTTAGTTAATCTTTTTTATTTTTATAATATTTCTTAAAACTTTATTGAGATGCAATCCACATACAATAAAGTTTACCCATTTAATATGACAATTAATTTTAGTATATTCACAAAGTTGTGCAACCATCACAATAGAATTTTAGAATATTTTCATCATCCCAAAAAGAAACCCATTAGCAGTCACTCTCCACTCTTCCCACCTCCCCCAACCCCAGCCCTAGGTAACCACTAATCTACTTTCTGTCTCCATAGTTTGGACATCTCATACAAATGGGATCATACAATATGTGGTCTTTTGTGACTGGCTTCTTTCAAGTAATATGTTTTCAAAGTTCATCAATTTTGTAGCATGTTTCACTACATCATCCCTTTTTATTACTGAATATTTTATTTTATGGATATACCACATTTTGATCAATCGTTCATTAGTTGATGGATATTTGGGCTGTTTCCACTTTGGGACTACTCTGAATAATGCTGCTGTGAACATTTGTGTGTACGTTTCTATTGGGTGGATACCAAGGAGTAGAATTCCTAGATCATATGGTAACTCTAGGTTTAACATTTTAAGAAACTTCCAAACTTTCTTCCAAAACAGCTGCACCACTTTACATCCCATTAGCAATGTTAAGATGAGTCCAATTTTTCTACATCCTTGTCAATACTTGCTATTGTCTATCTTTTTTATTCTAGCCTACTAGTGGTTGTGAAATATCTCATTGTGGTTTTGATTTCCATTTCCCTAATGCCTAATGATGCTGTGAAGCTTTTCATGTACTTAGGTCATTCATATATCTCATTTGGAGAAATGTCTATTCAGATCCTTTGCCCATTTTTTTTTTCCTTTGCCCATTTTTAAGTTGGGTTATTTTTTTATTACTGGGTTATACAAGTCCTTTATATATCTGAGATACACATCCCTTATCAGATACATGATTTGCAAATATTTTTCCCATTCTGTGGGTTGATATTTTACTTTCTTGACAGTACTGTTTACCACACAAAAATATTTAATTTTGATGAAGCCCAATTTATTTCCTTTTTGTTTTATAGTACGTGCTTTTGGTGTCATAGCTAAGAAACCATTAAGGCTTCGGATTTGAATACAGATTTGGCTTTAGTGTTCATGTTCTTCATCATTACACTACATTGCCTGTCTAGCAATTGTCACTGTTAGTAATATTACACATGAAGTTATTATTATGAGAGTTCTGTGTTTTGATTGGAAAAAATATCCAAGGGGTGAATACACCCATAAATCATCCTCCAACCCTATCACAGACCTCAGAAGGATTCTGGGTAGGGACTGTGAGACCCATTTTTTTCAGGGAGAAGTACTGAGGGCTGGGTGAGGGTAGGGCCAGCCCCCAGGCTACCCATGGAGCTGGACCCCATGCTGCACACCTCACAGGACTGCCAACCCCTTGTACTTCCTCTCAGCCATCAGAGATTCTTTTCCAAGCAGAGATTCACACAGAGACACATGGAATGTGAGGGTGAGGGGTAACTCATTTTACTCACCTTAATGGATTTTCTAGAAGGGTAATGGGAGGAAATGTAGTGACTCACACCAGGACTCTGAACTAAATAGCCTCTCTGTAGGGTCTGCTTCTCCATAGCAGCCACAGCTAAAGGGAGCACCTGGAAGGTGCTCCCTCTGGAGCCTGCAACTCCCACTTGCTGTTTAATGCCTGAGGCCACATCCAGTGTATACAACAGTCCTTGGTGTTGAGAAATGGCAAAAGCAGAAAATAAGCAATAAGACATGTGAACATACCCAGGATTGAGGTAACATCAGGGAGGGTAAAGTAACCTATTCCATGTATTGGGGAACTGCCAGAAGCAGCAGGAACAGTCTGTGTTTCCAGACAATAGGTCAGGGCTGAGGAAACATCCCCGGACACTAGAAAACAGCCATAGGGACCAGGAAACTGTCATGGCACTGATGTGAACAGTCAGAGAAATTATCAAAAGGCCAAAGGACCAGAAAACAGTCCTTGTAGTTAGAGGACAACCAGAGAGACTCTAGAACAGGCAAATGGAAGAAGAAAACATCCCTAAATGTCATGCAACAGCTAGAAATACCTAGGAGACAGCCAGACAGATAAGGGAACAATCTCAAGCTGAGGGCACAGCCAGAGAAACTAGGAAACAGCTAACGGGACAAGGGGATAGTGTCTGGACCTGAGGAACAGAGGGATCATCAAATATCTGAAGAGACCACAAAACAGTCCTTGTATTTGGGAGACAGTCAGAGGGGCTACAAAAGAGCGAGAGCAACAGGGCCTAGATCCAGAGGATCAGGCCAAAAACATCAAAGAAGAGTCTCTGAAGTGCTGGGAAAGGAAAAATAAAAAAGGAGTCTGCAGGACTGGGGAACCACCGGAGTCCAAGGAACAATTGAAACAGCCAACAAACCAATTTACAGAAATCAGGGAACAATGACTGGTCCTAATAGAGAGTCATCAGAAACTGTGGGGAGTAATCACAGGGATCAAATATAGTATATTAATGACTAGTGGGAATTCAACAATCATGGGAGCTAATACAGCACCAGCAGATATGGTTATGGGGACTCATGGGAGTCAAAGACACTGTACTGGCGACCAATAGAAGATCATCAGAAACCATAAAGGGCTCTAATGCAGGGTAGGCTCTAATGAGTCCCAGGCATTATGCTGGGGCTCATGAGGTCAATACATTGTATTAGAGGATGAGTAACCTGCATCCACAGGGATGGGGGTAGCGAATGGGCTGATGCTGGGGTGGAGACAAAATCACTTTAGTGGTGGCTAATGGCTAATCAGCAGGGTAATAAAGTACTAATATGGGATCAGCAGACACTAGTCAGATTTTTTATGACGATCAAAGACACTCTACTCGTGGCCAAGATTAGAAGACACAGTGGTGACACTAATTAATATAGGATCAGTAGCAGATACTGTGATTGAAAAACGTGAGGCAAAGGCTCTAAACTAGTAGCTGGTAGTCAGTAGTCTCAGTGTTGAGGCCAGTATAGGGTTAGCAAACATGGTGATGGGCTCTAATGTATGGTCGGCATGCACTGTACTGGGACATCATTGCATTCAGACACTGTATTAGTGGCTAATGGGGGATCAACAGGCACAGTGATGATGGTTAATGCAGGGTCAGCAACACTGTGATTGGGACTTATGAAGGTCAAAGACATTGTACTCATTGCTAATGGGTGGTCAGCAAGATGAGACTACTGTGGAATCAGCAGATACTGTGCCAGAATCTCATGGAGGTTAGTCTCTGATCTTGTGGCTAATTGGGGATCAGCAAATACATTGCTGGAACCTCATGCATATTGAAGAAACAGTACTGCTGCCTAATGGAGGATCAACAGACACTGGGATCAGAGCTAACGTGGGTCAGCAAACTCTACTCAGGCCTCAAGGGGTCAAAGACACAATACTCGTGGTTAAAGGCGAGGGAGAGGGACTCAGCAGCAGACACAGGGATTCAGCTACTGTAAGGACAAAAAACATGGTAATGGGTCCTCAAGGAGGTCATACTCTGTGTGGGTGTCTGACAAATCAGAAGACATTAATGTGTGGTCAACAGATGCACTAATAGGCTATAATGTAAGGTCGGACGACATAGTGATGGAGGCTATTTAGGGGTCCTCAGGTAAAAAACTTGGAACTTGGTAAATGGGGGATCAGAAGATAGAGTGACAAGGTCATGTGAGTTCTGCAGACATTGAGCTGGGGCTCAAGAGATCAAAGTCACCATATTGGTGGCTAACTGGGGAACAGCAGATAAATATTTGTGCAACGGTGCTGTGTTATGGGTTCATGGGGGTCAGAGACACTGTACTCATGGCTAATTAAAAACCAGCAGACATAGTGAGGGGATCTAATGTAGGATGAGCAGATACTGCGATTAGAACTCATTGGATTAAATATACTGTACAGTGGACAGTGGGGAATGAACAAAGTGGTGAGAGCCAACATGGGGTCAACAGCCACTGCATTAGGTATAAATGAAGGTGATGACACATCGCTGGGAGCTAATGGGAGGTCAGCAATCACCATGTTGAGTCTAAAAGAGGGCAAAAAGACATGATACTGAGTTAATAGATCATCAGTCACTAAGCTGGAGGCTAAAGGAGTGAAAAGACACTATGCTGTGAGCAAATGGAGGTCAGTAAAAATTGTAATAGCAGCTAAAAGGGGTGGCGAGACATGATGTTATGAGCTAAAGGGGGTCGGCAGACTCTGCTGGAATAAAAAGTGTGGGAAGACAAGCTATTGTGAGCTAATGGAAGGTCAGCAGGCACTGTGCTCTTAACTAAAGGTGGTGATAAGAACTGCTATAAGCTAATGGAGTGGGTGTTAGTAGACACTGTGCAGACATGTGATGGGGGTAAGAACTACATCATGGTAGTCAATGCTAATGGAGGATTAGGAGAGACTGTGCTTAGGCTATTGGGAGTCAAATACACACAGTAGTATTGGCCAGTAGGGATCACCACATAGGTGATGGTAGCTAATGGAAGGCCAGCACAACCCATCATGGGGCCTTAGTAAAGGTCATTTTCATGGAGCAAAACCATTTCTAAAGCCTTGGGAGGACCAAGTCTCCCATTGCCAGTGTCTTTCATCTGATCTAGTGGTCAAGATTCTTGGTTTTCTCCCAAGCAGCCCACATTTGACTCCTGATATGGGAACAAGGAATTCTTTATTGTTGTTTTAAAATTTTAATTGAGGTATAATTTACGTACAATAAAATGCACAAATCTTAAGTTTACTTGTTTGATGACCTTGTGTATCCCCATTAACACCCACTCCAGTCAAGATACAGAATAGTTTCATCACCCTGGGAAGTTCCCTCCTACCTCATAGGAGTTAATTCCTACCCCAGAGGCAATCACTGATCTGCTTTCTGTCACTATAGATTACTTTTATTTATGTTTGACATTTTCCATAATAATTTTAAAACATCAAATTTAATTTTTTTAATGGATGAGATGAAGATTGGAAGAACTGATGAGATATCATCTTGATAAACTTAATAATTAGTAAATGAGGATGAGGGCATGCTATATACAAAGTGAAGAAAGTGTAATATGTATATTCAAGTGTATGCTGTATTGGGGGGCATCTGGTGATTAATTCAAATATTCTGGGTTGTCATAATCATTATGGAACACTGAGGGAAAAAAGCAAAAAAAAGTATTTAATTTAGCATCAATTTACTATGGCACAGTGCTACCAAGTATTAAAGGTAAAGGATTCACTTTTGCTTATCAAAAAAGTGCAAGAGAAAATATTCACAAGGTTGAGAGGTTTATCACTAATAGACCTCCACTAAAGAAAACTCTAAAGGATATTTTTCAGGCAAAGAAGAAAATGATCCTGGAGGAAATGCAGAAAAGAATGAAGAGCAATCAAAGTGGTAAATATGTGGGTAAAATAAAATGAATATATAAAACAAAAATGTTTTCTGGGGAGACATACACACACATGTATACACACACACTTATAGACATATATATAGATACACATTTTACATATAAATATACATATACCCCATAATACATATTTTAATATATATGTATATACATGTACATGAGCAAATTTTCTATTAAAAGATTAACTTTCAAAGACAATTTCTTAGAGAAAACCATACAATACTATTTAAAATTTTAAAAGGTGAGTTAAATAAAAAGACAAACCATATTCACGGATGGGAGGGCTTAAGCCATTTTACACCTTTCAGATCGGCAACAATTTTAAAAAAACAGATAAGTCCTGGTGAATATGTGTGAAAATGTAAACTTTTTCTCAAACTGCTCATGAGAGTGTAAATTAGTGCAATTTTTTTTAACTTTAAAATTTAGTCAAGTTGAAAAACTTCTATATCAATCAGAACCCAGTTAGGAGACAGAAACCATACTGATTACTTTAACAGAGAGAACTTATAATGAATTTTTAACTAGTGATGAAGTTATTAACCACGTAACTTAAAAGACAAAAAGAGAACATTAAAATCATGGAGGTAGCAACTGCAGAAAGCAGCTGGCCTAGGGTAACAAGGGAAGAAGTTGGAATTATTAAAAATAGAAGGTTGGAAGCAGGGTCTCATGTGACTGGGATTCATACCTCTAAGAAGGTGGCACCAGCCAGATGCTGCTAGGTCTCTGAGGGGGTGGGGTACCCTAAAGCTGTTAGTGCTGGAAAAGTGAAAACTGGATAAAACTGCTGCTACCATGAGGAACTAATGCTGCCCAAGTGAAGAAGCAATGCTGGGCTGACAGATGAACAGGGAGCCAACCAGAAGGAAAAAAGGAGCAAGTCCCTTCTTCCTTCCGCAGACTCAATGTTTATATTTAGTATCTCTTACTGGTAGGACCCAACAGGGAGTAGCAGCTGGCAAGACAGAAACGTGTTCTGTAGTCATGGCCCCAGCATCACAAAGCCGAGTATAGAAGGGTAGGTTTGGAGCTGAAGCACAATAGATTAATAACTGGCATACTGTCTACACCCTGGACCCATCATTTCCACTTCTAGATTTAAACACTAAACACAAAAATGATACAAATGTCTTTCACTAGGGGAATGGAGAGACAAATAAATATATTTATCAACATGGATAGATCTTGGAAATGTAACACTTTGTGAAAAAAAGCAAGTTGCATAAGTTTAAAAATAGTGTGATACCACTGATGTAAAGTAGTTAAAAGAAATACAGCATTATATATTGTAGACTTCATATTACAAAGAAAAAATTTAGGGTAGATTAAAATTCTAAATGTTGAAAGTGAAACCTTCACTTTAGAGGAAAGTATAGGAGAATATTATCACCTTGAAACCAATAATGTGAAAACATAAAACCTCAGCAGAAGAAAAGAGTTAAAAAAATTAAATAACCAGTCACAGTCTGAGAGGAGATATTTGCAACACACATGACTGAAAAAGGATTTTTATATTTTCACATATTAAAAAAAAACAAGAAAAACAACATTTAAACCAAGAAGTAAAAGATAAACAGCCCATTAGAAAACAATGAGCAAAGGATATGAACAGTCATTGCACAGACGAAATAAAACAAATGGCCAGTCAACAGGTAAGCCAATGTTCAACCTCACCACTAATTAGGGAAATCCAAATGAAATGAAAACAACAATGAGCCACTCCCTAAGGCGATCAGGACAATTTTCACACCAACATAAGAGCCAAATTGTTACAAGTGCACTCTGTGTGCACCAGTAATCAGATGGCCCAAAGAGCTTGGTCAAATGGTGAGGGGAATCTTCTTAGAGAAGCTTTCTCCATAGTACAAGGCAAGGGCTGGCCTAAGTGAGTTCTCTGATGTTCTCTGAGGTGTGTTTTCTGGCAGAAGGCTTTCCCACATCCTTGGCAAAGGGTCTCTCTCCTGTGTCAATGAGGCATACTTGCACATAGAAGGCATTTCTGCATTCACTTCATTCATAAAGTTTCTCTCCTACGTGAGTTCTCCGATGTTGACACAGGGATTTCTTCATACTGAAGATTTTTCCACATTCACTACATTCATAGGGTTTCTCTCCTGAATGCATTCTCTGATGTTCAATGAGGCGTGCTTTGACATAGAAGGCATTACCACATTTATTACATTCATAAGGTTTCTCTCCTGTGTGAATTCGCTGATGTATTCCAAGAGATGAGTGCACCCTGAAAGATTTCCCACATTCGTTACACTGATAGGGTTTTTCACCTGTATGAGTTCTCTGGTGATTATTGAGAGTCATCTTCATTCTGAAGAATTTCCCACATTCACCACATTTATAGGGTTTCTCGCCTGTGTGAATTCTTTGATGTTGGTTTAGGGATTTTTTTGCACGAAAGTTTTTCCCACAATCACCACATTCATAGGGTTTCTCCCCTGTGTGAGTTCTCTGGTGTTGAGTAAGGGATATCTTAACACGAAATGTTTTCCCACATTCGCCACATTCATAGGGTTTCTCCCCTGTGTGAGTTCTCTGATGAATCATGAGGGTTGCCTTCTCAGAAAAGGTTTTCCCACACTCAGTGCATTCATAGGGTCTCTCTCCTGTGTGTGTTCTCCGATGTAGAATGAGTTGTGACTTCCTGCCAAAAGATTTTCCACATTCATTACATTCAAAGGGCTTCTCCCCTGTGTGAGTTTTCTGATGAGCAATGAGGTATGATCTTGCACTAAAGGTTTTTGCACATTCACCACATTTATAGGGTCTCTCGCCTGTGTGTATTCTCAGATGTTCAATAAGATTTGATTTCCTGCAGTAAGTTTTCCCACATTCATGACATTCAAAGTTTTTCTCTCCTGTGTGTGTTCTTTTATGTCCAACAAAGGCTGTTCTCTTGTAGAAGGCTTTCCCACATTCAACAGTTTGATCCAAAGTTTGAAGCTTCTGATGCTGAAGGTCATTATCATGACTGAGGGCATTACCCCCAACAGAATTGTTGGCACACAGCAGTGACAGAGAGCCTTTAAAAACAAATCAGATCATATCTCTCTCACTCAAAACCAACATAGGCTTTCCCTTGTCACAGTGTAAAATTAAAATGCTTAACAAAGCCTATAAAAATTCTACATAACTTAGCCCCCGGCTAACTCTCTGATATCACCTCTTAACACTCTCACCACCCACCATTAAGCCACACCAGCATCTTTGCTGTTCCTATGATATATTGCTCAGACTAGGCTTGGCACTTACTGTTCTCTCTGCTCAGAATACTAAAATTCCACATGGCTCTGTCTCTCTCACTTCACTGATGTTGGTGCACTAATGTTAACTTCCCCAAAGAGTCTTCTCTGACCACATTCCCCAAAAGCACAAACTCCATCACTGTCTGTTCTTCTTATCTTGAATTGATTTTCTTTTCACTACCAAACACCATGTATTTGTTTGTTTCTGGTCTCTTTCCCTCATTAGACTGCAAGCTCCAGGAGAACAGAGATATTACTTTATTCACTACTGGATCCCCACACCTAGAATGTGACCAGCATATAGTTGACCTCATTTAGGATTTGGTAGATGACGAAATGAATGTATGAATGATTGCTTGACAACAGAAGGCATCCAAGGCAATGGAGGGAAGGAAGGCAATTGAGAATACTAAAGAGAGACAGACTAGCTAAGAATAAATGTCTAAGCTGAGGCAGGCAGGGAAAGATAAGAGTGGTAAATGACTACAAAAATTGAGATAAAACAGGAGAGAGCACTTAAGTGTGAGCATGATATTGGGATGTAGGGTTTAGGTATCTAAAGCATGTAGACCTTTGTCCTCTGGTCATTTTCAAAGAGCAAGGGCCTCTGAAAAGAGATTCCTGAAAAACACTGCCCAAACTTAACCTTTGACCTGAATTCCTGAGCTCTTAATTCCCCTATTTTCCATATGTCTAGTTCTTGCTCACTCACCTGGGTAACCATGGCCTGAGGATTCCTCCTCTAATATCCACAGTTCTTCCCCTCGCTCCAACTTGAAGATCATCTCTGGTTTGGCCACGCAGAGGCCTGTTAATGGGAAATGGCACAGGACGTGGGCCAAGTTGTCTGAGCTTTAGGGCCTCTGATGGAGGAGAAAAGTGCATCTTCATGAGCTGCACAAGGAAGGGCGCCCATTGAAACCTTTCATTGGGGGAAGTGAGAACACACACACTCTTCCTGGTGCCCCAAACTGATAAATCATCTGTGACCCCTTGAATCTAGAACTAAAGTATCACTGAACTCTGCAAAGGCTGCCCAGGTTACAGCAACCAAGAAAGGAAACACATGCTACCAGGAGTTACATGGACAATAATCCTCACCCACAGACGCCAGGTTGCTGTAGTTCTCCAGCATCACATCCTTGTGCATGGTCCTCTGGGCAGGGTCCAGTCTGTACCACTCCTGTCGGGTAAAATCCACAGCCACGTCTTCAAATGACACAGATCCCTGTAACAACAATCTGCAATGATCAGAATGGGACACATGGAAAAGATGTGTGGGAACTAATTCTTTCAATAGAGCACTTTTGACAGTTGACTAGAAAAAGCTACACTGGTGTCAACTGAAAAAAAAAAAGCACAACGTGAGAGTTGTGAGTTAAGTTTTATTTGGGGCAAAATGAGGACTATAGCTCAGGAGACAGCCTCTCAGATAGCTCTGAGGAACTGCTCTGAAGAGGCAAGGGGGGAGGTCAGTATATATGTGATTTTGGTGAAGGGGGTACATGCAGTTAAGCACACGTCTTGGTAGAAGGTTGCTGCTAGTCAGAAGGAGCAGATGTCTCCGTTAATGGTTTTAGTGCTTTGCTAGATATGAGAAGATGCAAGAAATTGAGTTCAGAAAATTTTCTCCTGAAAATATCTAACTATCTGAAGGCCTGCTCTGCCAGTTTCTCCCAGAGCACAGAGTGTCTCATTCCTGATCTCCACCCTGAACTCCTTTTAGGGTATGTTGAAGGTCAGTGACTGCAGTGGCTAGTGACTTCATCCTTGTAGGGGCAGATAGCAAGTGACAGTTTTTAGCTGGCACTGGAAACCTGACCCTTTCTTTCTTGATACTATACTTTGGGGGAGGAAAACACAGAACAGTCCTGCTAGTGTATTAATTTTTCAATTCATGGAGAAAAGACCACTGACTACTGAGTTAACACTTTGTGCCTGGACCTGTCCCAATTTCTGGGGAAACAAAGATAGAGTGCCTGCTCTCAAGGAGCTCGTACCCCAATAAGGAGACTTGCACAGGCATGCCGTGTTTTACTGCGCTTCACTTTATTGTGCTTCACAGATATCACGCTTTTTACAAATTGAAGGTTTGTGGCAACCCTGCAATTGTCAGATGATGGTTAGCAATTTTTTTTTTTTCTGGTACGCGGGCCTCTCACTGTTGTGGCCTCTCCCGTTGTGGAGCACAGGCTCCGGACGTGCAGGCTCAGCGGCCATGGCCCACGGGCCCAGCCACTCCGCGGCATGTGGGATCTTCCCAGACTGGGGCACGAACCCGTGTCCCCTGCATCGGCAGGCGGACTCTCAACAACTGTGCCACCAGGGAAGCCCGATGGTTAGCATTTTTAAGCAACAAAGTATTTTTTAATTAACGTATGTACATTGGTTTTTTTAAACATAATGTTATTGCACACTTAATAGACTACAGTATAATGTCAATGTAACTTTTATATGCACAGGGAAACCAAAAAATTCATGTGTCTCGCTTTATTGCGATATTTTCTTTATTGCAGTGGTCTGGAACCAAACCTCCAATATTTCGGAGGTATGCCTAAATGTGAACACACACCTGCAATGATATGTTATAGGAGCTATGCTGGACATGTGTACAGGGTGCAATGGGCTTTCACAAGGGATGGAATAAGATTCCAACTTGTGTTATTGGGGAGGTAGAGCTTTGAATCCTTAAACAAGAATATAATCTCCCTCACGAATATGGATGGGGCAGTAGTATGAGAAAAGGCAGGAAGACATGAAACACACATGGTGAGTTAGAGAACTATAAATAGCGCAGTATGACAGGAAAACAGTGCTTTGGGCTGTGATGAGATAAAGAGCTATAGAGATATTCAGGGGCAGACAGTGGAGGGATTTTCACCTTTTTTTTTCTATCTATCATCAGTCTCCAAAATACTTGACTCTTTATATGATCAGAATATTTTCTGACCTTCCCACAATATAGTTAGATTTATAAGTTATACAGAAGTATTATCAGGTAGGAGAAAGGGAGAGAATATTACCCTCCCTTGAGAGTGAACAGCTGGGTTGATGAACAGCTGGGTTGAGGCTGGTGCCACAATATTGAGATTAGCAAAACAGGAAAGACAGTGGGTTGGCAGAAGGGGAAATTGAGATAGATCTTGGACCTGAGCTGGAGTGTTTATGTCACATACTGATAGAGACGTCCAGCTGGAAGGTGCATATATGATGCTGGATCTGTGAGAGGAGGCTAGGATAGACGAAGGATTGAGAGGCAGTAGCATTTCAGCACTAGCTGAAGCCACCAGAATAAACTGGGTGGCTAAGAGAACACAGAGCTTGAGAGAGGCATCAAATACAGAGTAGCAGGTACACCAATATGACATGAAGACTGAAAGGGGGTGGGAGGGGCTCTTGTGGGACAGAGAAAATGAGAGAAAGCCTCTTTTCTTTCTCATGCAGTCCTGCCCCAAAGTAAATCCCAGTGCCAAAGATGTAACCTTGCAGCAACAGGCTCCTCAAACTCTAAGGGAGAGGAATCCTCTTCTTTGGCCAGAGGAATAGTGGTCTGAAGAGTATGGGAAGGATCCCCATTGCCTTTCTTCTAACCTCTCACCACTTGGCCTCAAGGGCAAACCTAGTTGCAGAAAGTGAGTGCCAGGATGGAGATGAAAGCCCCAACTGTCCAGCTAGAGGACCAAGATGGGGAAGCCCTGGGAACAGGGGTGTGGGGGTGATCGCCCTAACAATATAGCTTCAAAATACATGAAGCAAAACTGAAAGAAGAAATGGGACAATCCACAAATATGGCTGCCAACTTTCATCACCTCTCTTAGTGACGAGTGAAAATCAACAAGGATACAGAAAAACTGAACACCACCAATCATCCAAGGAATTGTAGAACATTTCACTCAAAAACTGAGATTAACTGTTTCTTCAAGTATACATGGAATATTCACCAAGCTAGACCATATCCTGGATCATAAAACAAACCTCAACACAATCAAAGGGCCCACTGGGTACCAAGGAAAATTGACTTGGAACAATCAACTCTGAGATATATCCTAATTAAAACTATTAGAATTTAAAGGCAAAGAAAAATATTCCTCAGGGCCTCCAGGCAAAAGAATTAGATCGGCATCCATTTCTCAAAAACAACACAGAAAGCAAGGCAATAGTAGAACAGCACATTCAAGAAAATTAAGGAAAGAAAGTACAAATAAAGGAAATTATATCCAGCCAAGATACCCTTCAAGTATCAAGGCCATCAGAAAAAGTTTTGAATAGGCCAGAATATGTGTGCCCTTCCTAAGGAATTTGCTAGAGCTTCACTGTTTAATATGGTAGCCACTAACCACATGTGTCTATTTGAGTTTAAATTTTGATGAATTAAAATGGAATAAAATTAAAAATTCAGTTCCTCAGTCACACTAAAGCACATTTCCAGTGCTCAGTAGCCACATGTGGCTGGTTACAGTACTGGACAGTACTGGACAGCACAGATACAGAACATTCCCATCACTGAAGGAAGTGTTACTGGATAGCACTATACTAAACAATGAGCTTCAACCAAAAACAATGAATGGGAAAATTCTGGCAAAAGGACTGACAGTAAGCATTTCATATATTTAACGGTAAAGATAAGACTAAAATAAGGCTGGGGTCATGGGTTGAAGGATAATGTATACACATTAAGTGTTCTGACAAAGTAGAAAAAATACAACTAAAATATGGGAGGAGAAGAGAAAGAAAGGGGGAAACTGAATAAGATCATTTACTGCTGTATAGGTAACAGATGAGAGACAAATTAGATGGTAAAAGATTAATTTAAAAAAGGTAAATTGCGGCTTCCCTGGTGGCGCAGTGGTTGAGAGTCCGCCTGCTGATGCAGGGGACACGGGTTCGTGCCCCGGTCCGGGAAGATCCCACATGCCGTGGAGTGACTAGGCCCGTGAGCGATGGCCGTTGAGCCTCCACGTCTGGAGCCTGTGCTCCACAATGGGAGAGGCCACAACAGTGAGAGGTCCACTTACCGAAAAAAAAAAAAAGGTAAATTGGTAAAGCCATTATGGAAAACAGTGTGAAGATTACTGAAGTAATTAAAACTAGAACGACTGTATGATCCTGTGGTCCTGCTTCTGGGTATATGTCCAAAGGAAATGAAATCACTATCCCAAATAGGTATCTGCACTCCCATGTTCATTGCAACATTATTTGCAATAGCCAATATATGGAAATAACCTAAGTGTCCATCAGTGGATGAATGGATAAAAAAGATCTAGTATATATAGAGTGTAGTACTATTCATCCATGAGAAAGAAGGAAATCCTGCCATTTTCAACAACATGGATGAACCTGGAGGACATTATGCTAAGTGAAATAAGTCAGACAGAAAGACAAATACTGTATGATCTCACTAATATGTGGAATCTAAAAAAAAAAATTAAGAGGTCAAACTCAGAAGCAAAGAGTAGAATGGTGGTTACCAAGGGTATGGGGGAAATGAGGAGAGATGTTGGTCAAAGAGTATAAAGTTACATTTATGTAGGATGAATAAAGTCTAGAGATCTAATATACAAGCATGATGACTATACTTAACACTGTTTTGAACAATGGAAATATACTAAGATGCGGCGAGCCGCTTCTGACCAGCAGAACGACGAATCACCACACGCTAGATTCTTCTCGCATCACACTTTATTGGAGTACAGCTTGGTTTCGGGCGGATGGAAGGAAGACCCCGTATGCTCGAGCCTGTCTGCTTATATAAGGGCTTAAGGACTCGTGTAAGTCCCTGATTCGTCCGTATGGTTATCGCATTTCGCAAGCCGGACTTTGGATAGGCCACTGCTTCAAAACCTGATTAGCATATTAGGTGCATACGCCCTAGCGGCATACTTAGTGCATGCGTAATGGCTATCCGGCCGCGCCCTACATCTCCCCCTTTTTTCTTTTCGACCATTGCAGCGGACATTGACCTGTACCAGTGCTCATACCGGGGTATGTACACGGTGTACCGGTAGTTTCCGCTTGCATTCGAAGACACCCTCCTGCGTGCAATGCTCGCAATCGAACTGCAGGGTGCAAGGGCTGTCTTCACGTGGCATGGGCTCCTCATGGAGGTGCAATGGTAACGAGACCTCTCCGTGCAGAGGCAGCCCCTAGGGCCGATCCCCTATAGAGGTGCAATGGCGGCAAGGCCCCTCTGTGCAAGGGCGATCATATGTTTTTTAGGGTGGAGAGCCAGGCTGCGGGGGACTCGCCTTCACTGATGGCCACAAGCGCCTGAGTGAGCATTATCCTATCTCGCCGGGTTCGAATGCGAATACGACAGACCAACCAGAGACACAACACTATCCCAAACAAACAGCAGGCTGCGAACAGTCCCACACCCACCCATTCCTTAGAAAAGGAAAATGCTCTAGCTAGCCATGCGGTAAATTCTCCAAGAGTCACTGGATCCACTCTGGTTGCATTCAGCTGCAGGATATTCAACTTCTGCTTAAATATCCCCTGGCAGCCTCTGCAAGATCCTTAAGTATTTTATAATCCACCATCTCATAATATCTTTGACGCGTGGCTGGGTCTTCAAACACCGGAAAAGCTGTGGGTACCTGAGACCAGACTTCTCTGGGTATGAATGTACACTTTGGCGGTTCCCAAACCGCAGCGCCAGGGGGGGCGCTAGCAATAAAAGCGGAAGTCTGAGTACATGTTAAAGCTTTTGATTTAGCAGAAGCACAAAATGGCGGACGAGCACCCGCAGAGGCACAAAATGGCGGACGAGCACATGGGGAACTGCCATATCGTCCTCTTTCATATTCGGCAGCTGCTTCTTCCAGATCCGCCTCCTCCTTGGGATTCAACTCATCTTGAGACAAATAAAGCGCTTTAAATTCATCTAAAAGTGGATACAATCCTGGCGTTGCATCCGATTTTTCTATTTGTTTTTCTTTTTCCTAGGATTCTTAGGCCTATCTACCGTAGTCCCTATATTTTCACTTTCTGACGCACTATCTTGATGTATGCTAAGAGCTTTACGGCCCATCTGTACAATATCTTCGCATTTCCCTTCTCTTAAGCACGAATGTATCATTCTCCATAACGGAAACGTGCCTCGAGAGAGCTCCCCCATTTTGTGACGATCAGCCAAGTCCTTCCCCAGTTTTTCCCAAGATGGAACAGTCAGGCTTCCAGACACCGCAAACCATGGGGCGGCACCATCAATATCCTGCAACAGTTTACTAATAGTTTTATGTGAAATCTTAAGTCCTCGATCGTTCAGAAGGGCTTGGATGGGCTCATGGAATCCAACGGTTGGTTCCGCGGATGAACTATTCCCCATAGCTCACTCTCATATATGAACAACTTGCTAAAGCGGGAAGATCTCTGACCTATCTAATGGCCAGGGGAGACACACTCGGTCGGGCTGATGGCACCGTAGCCACACGCAGACAAAAAGTGCGACAGCTACGAAGAGAACGAAAGCGAAAATAAAAATCTCGGGCTCTATTGCAGCAAAAAACATACCTAAACTGGACTACTTAACGGCGGTTCACTCCGTGTGTCGAGTTCTGAATCAGTCCTCCATGCGGGGCGCGCAGGTTCCCGGGTTTCGGCACCACTTGCGGCGAGCCGCTTCTGACCAGCAGAACGACGAATCACCACACGCTAGATTCTTCTCGCATCACACTTTATTGGAGTACAGCTTGGTTTCGGGCGGATGGAAGGAAGACCCCGTACGCTCGAGCCTGTCTGCTTATATAAGGGCTTAAGGATTCGTGTAAGTCCCTGATTCGTCCATATGGTTATCGCATTTCGCAAGCCGGACTTTGGATAGGCCACTGCTTCAAAACCTGATTAGCATATTAGGTGCATACGCCCTAGCGGCATACTTAGTGCATGCGTAATGGCTATCCGGCCGTGCCCTACACTAAGAGAGTAAACTTCAGGTGCACTCATCACACACAAAAAATGGTAACTATGTAAGGAGATGATGTGTTAATTAGCTTAACTGTAGGAATCATTTCACTATGTATATGTATATCAAATCATCATTCTGTACACCTTAAATATATATAATTTTATAAATAAATATGTAAATAAAAAGAAAGATAAAAGGGTTGACTAAGAGTACTATAAAAAGGATTAACACAAAGGTAACCACCAGCATAAAAATACAAGTCTTCCTAACTACCAAAAAAAGTTTAGAGGAAACACTCAATAGAAAAAGAAACACAGTAAATATAACAAATACACACAGTAATTACATCATAAGATAAAATGAGAGAACTGAGAATATATTTGTATTATTTATATTACCAAACAGTAATACAAATAAATGTGAATAGGCTTACTTCATCTATTAAAATAAAAAGGTTTTCACATTGCCTTGTAAAGCAGAACCCAACACAATGCTGTATACAAGAGACATGCATAAAATGGTCTTTCAAAAAGGCTAAAGTTAAAACGATGGGCAAAGATTTACCAAATGAAAACAATATAAAAGCAGGGATTGAAATCCTGATACCAGACAGAGTAGAATTCCAGAAGGATATAAGATAAAGTGCGATACTTCGTAATGTTACAAGCCCTGTTCACAATGAAGATATAACAATAAAAATATTTGTAAATATCTATGCACAAAGTAACACAGCAAAAGCCTACATAAGCTGAAAACTACAGAGATACAAAAAGAAATAGAAGCTTTCTCTAATGGGAGACTTTTAAAGAGAGAGAGAAAGGCGGGGGAGGGAAGGAGGGAGAGAGGGAGAGAGAAGGAAAGAACAAAAGAAAGAAACACTATACCCAGATCATACAGAATATACTTTTTCTCAGGTGTACATGGAACATTCACAAAACTTGATCATATACTAGGGCACAAAGAAAACAATCTCAGTAAGTTCCTTAAAATTGAAATATTACAAGCAACATTGATCACAATCAATAAAGAAATTTAAGAACTAAAAATGGACAAGCTGATTCTAAAATTAATATAGAAATAAAACCACAAGACTTAGATTAGCCAGAGCAATTCTGAACAAGAAAAAAGTTAGAGGACTTACATTACCTCATTTCAAGACTTATAAAGCTACAGTTTTCAAAACAGTGTAGTATTTTTGTAAAGATATACATGAGACGGACTTCCCTGGTGGTCCAGTGGGTAAGACTCCATGCTCCCAATGCAGGGGGCCCAGGTTCAATTCCTGGTCGGGGAACTAGATCCCGCATGCTGGAATGAAGATCCCGCATTCCACAACTAAGAGCTGGCGCAGCCAAAATAAATAAATAAATATTTTAAAAAAGATATCCATGAGACAAAATAGAATTTAGAAATAGATTCACACATATATGATCAATTGATGTCTGACAAAGGTGTCAAGAATATTCAGTGGGGACCTCCTAGGGAAATGGAAATAAAAACAAAAATAAACAAATGGGACCTAATCAAACTTAAAAGCTTTTGCACAGCAAAGGAAACCATAAACAAGACCAAAAGACAACCCTCAGAATGGGAGAAAATATTTGCAAACGAAGTAACTGACAAAGGATTAATCTCCAAAATATACAAACAGCTCATGCAGCTCAGTATCAAAAAAACAAACAACCCAATCCAAAAATGGGCAGGAGACCTAAATAGACATTTCTCCAAAGAAGACACACAGATGGCCAACAAACACATGAAAGGATGCTCAGCATCACTAATCATTAGAGAAATGCAAATCAAAACTACAATGAGGTATCACCTCACACCGGTCAGAATGGCCATCATCAAAAGATCTACAAACAATAAATGCTGGAGAGGGTGTGGAGAAAAGGGAACCCTCTTGCACTGTTGGTGGGAATGTAAATTGATACAGCCACTATGGAGGTTCCTTAAAAAACTAAAAATAGAACAAGCATATGACCCAGCAATCCCACTACTGGGCATATATCCTGAGAAAACCATAATTCAAAAAGAGTCATGTACCACAATGTTCATTGCAGCACTATTTACAGTAGCCAGGACATGGAAGCAACCTAAGTGTCCATTGACAGATGAATGGATAAAGAAGATGTGGCACATATATACAATGGAATATTACTCAGCCATAAAAAGAAACGAAATTGAGTTATTTGTAGGGAGGTGGATGGACCTAGAGTCTGTCATACAGAGTGAAGTAAGTCAAAAAGAGAAAAACAAATACCATATGTTAACACATATATATGAAATCTAAAAAAAAATAAATGGTTCTAATGAACGTAGGGGCAGGACAGGAATAAAAACACAGACATAGAGAATAGACTTGAGGACACGGGGAGGGGGAAGGGTAAGGTGGGATGAAGTGAAAGAGCAGCATTGACATATATACACTACCAAACGTAAAATAGATAGCTAGTGGGAAGCAGACGCATAGCACAAGGAGATCAGCTCGGTGCTTTGTCACCACCTAGAGGGGTGGGATAGGGAAGGTGGGAGGGAGACATAATAGGGAGGAGATATGGGGATATATGTATACATATTGCTGATTCACTTTGTTATACAGGAGAAACTAACACAACATTGTAAAGCAATTACACTCCAATAAAGATGTTTTAAAAAAAGAATATTCAGTGGGGAAAGGATACTCTTCTCAACAAATGTCTCTGGAACAATCAATCAGTCATATCCAGAAAAACTTCAGAATTCCTGAGGGATAGTTACTGAACTGTTAAGACTGGTTACCTCCAGAAGGTGAGATTATGAGGACTCTTCAAATTAAAAATTTTATGTTTCTGATCATTTAGTTAAGGTAGTGTCCATCAGTTTTCTCCACTGTAAAGTTACCAATTTTCCCTATGTAATTAATGAGCAATGTGTAGGAACATACCTTGAAACTATGTAAATGTATTGCTCCTCATTAAACTTTCATCGAATAGCTTTGGCATCCATCAGTGATTCTTGCCTGGCTTAATTATTACTAACTAGAATGGTTGCAAAAGGTTATTTTTCTAACTCCATCATTCTTTCCACATTACTAGTTGCCACTAGACCTTAAGGAAGGGCTTTTCCTTTCTCCCTCGTTCATACATTTACTATCAGTATGGACTCAAGGTTTATCTTAGTCTTCAGCCAGGCTCAACACCCAGCTGAGTACCCAAAGGCCATATGCACATATGTGGGTAAATGGCCAGAGGGCAGGGAAGAAAGTTTTCTGGGACTCTTTGACATGGAAGAATAATGCACTATGATTCCAAAATCTGTTGGTCAAGTCCTAACAGGGGCCACAGTTAGATTAAAAGGATATAGGGATGCAACAGTTGATGGAATTAAGGCGAAAATCTGCATGAAAATGGGAATATTTGAAAAGACTTTATGTGAACTGTACCTCCTTCATCTAAATGTATTCCTGAGATTGATATTTATGTCTGACTGGGGAATACTTCTCCTACGTAGTATTATAAAACAAGAGGAGTATAAGTTCATCCCTTGGCCAGTATTAATTGCACATGATAAATGAGAATCTTTATAATTGCCTAAGCTCATACAAGTTGTTATTTTGAAACAGTGTAGAAAATGTGGTGGACAAAAAAAGTTACCATTTTAATTAATGACATGTTAGAAGCTGGAGTGCTGGTCCAACAAATTCTCTTAGAATAGCCCTGAGTGGTCCATGAAAAAGGTGGATGGCTCAGGGAGACTAACAGCAGATCATCAAGGCTTAAATAAATTAGTATCACCTAATAGCATCAGTACTTCCTGATATGGTTTCAACAGTGGAAAAATACAGGAAGCTAAAGGAGACTGGTTCTCAGTGACTGATCCTGCAAATGCTTTTTTCCCTATCTCAATATGGGAAGAGTCAGCTACAGTTTGCTTTCATGTGGGAAGGATCCTAATTTACATTTACTGTACTGTCAAAATGTTATTTGAATTCACCAGCTGTCATAATTCAACTGTCATAATTTGGTTAGAAGGGATTTAGACTTAATGCAGGTCCCAAGTATAATAATATACTACATTGATGATATCATAATATCGGAAACTGAAGATTGAACAAGGACTGACTTAAATGCAACAGTGACACATATGATCAACAGAAGCTAGTTGATAAATCCAACAAAAATCTAAGGGCCCACTCAAATGGTGAAATTCTTAGGAATACCCTTGGCAGGAGCCACATGTGACATTCCACAGGCAACAAAAAATGAAGTGTTGTTGCCTACCTTTGGTACTAAGAAGAAACACAGCCCATGATTGGATTACATGGATTTTGCAGGATACATGGTCCACATCTGCAAACATTGCTAGCTCCTTTCTATAAAATGACCCAAAAGAAGGCCATATTTGTATAAGGGCCTGAAAAAAAGTAAGTTATGTCTGAATTGCAAAAAGTGGTAGCTCTCTTTGATATCTTTGGGCATCATGAACGGAATGCTGCTGACAACAGGCAAAAGTGGAATTCAAGAGGGAATCTTATGCTAGAGAAAGAAACATTGTTGCAATAATTCAATTCTGTCTTTTTTTTTTTTTTTGCAGTACGCGGGCCTCTCACTGTTGTGGCCTCTCCCATTGCGGAGCACAGGCTCCGGACGCGCAGGCTCAGCGGCCATGGCTCACGGGCCCAGCCGCTCCGCAGCATGTGGGATCTTCAGACTGGGGCATGAACCCATGTCCCCTGCATCGGCAGGCAGACTCTCAACCACTGCGCCACCAGGGAAGCCCCAATTCTGACTTCTTGATGGTTCTTCCTTTATAAATCAGTTTCCTCTGGATGCTCCTTGAGAAAAAGCATGGCAGTTTACTGCACAGGCAGAAAGACCAACTACATCCATGGTGCACTCTTCCAGTGGAGACATTTGGACACTGTTGGGGATGGTACTTTATCCATGCCACGTCATCTGGACATTGATTAGCAATTTCTTATTTGGTAATGCTCCTCCTGCACAGACTTCTTTGATAACAACATCATCAGAACTCTCAAATTGTGCACCATCTAGCAACTCAGAAAAAAAGAGAACCAGCCAGAAAGGAGTGTCGGAAAAGCATGGGGAAGACTTCAAAAAGGAAGGGAGACAGATTAAGGACTCAGTGATGGTGAAGATGAAAACACTTGGAATGCAAATTCTACTCAACAGATGTAGTGAGACTAGAACAATACGTGCAATAATCATTGCATTTCTCTTACAATTTAATTCAACTAAAATTCTACTGGGATGTAGGATTGCTTTATGTTTTCCAACTAATCTTTATTTTAAAGTGTCTCTTTAATCCTGCTTAGTGGATGTGGGTTAAAACTGTCTAACTCAGAAAAGTCAAGAGAGAAAATAACGATGAACTGGTTGCAAAGTCCCTGCATATGGCAACCAACTGTCAGAAGCCTAAAGAATCTAAAGGTCATATATATAAAATAGATAAATAAGGTCCTACTGTATAGCAAAGGGAACTATATTCAATATCTTGTAGTAACCTATAATGAAAAAGCATATATATACTTATATATATATGTATAACCGAATCACTTTGCTGTACACCAGAAACTAACACAACATTGTAAATCAACTATACTTCAATTTTTTAAAAAAAAGAATCTAAAGGTCTGACACAACTTCCTTCCATCAACTTTCTTATGTAGTATTTTATGTACCCAGTATCCCTATGCTCTCAGATGGCATGCTTTGTTTAGAAGTATTTTGGTCAAAAACTCTTAAGCCCACACAAGGTAACTGGTATATCACTGAGTAACTTGACTTTGGGTCAGATGCATTTTAATTACCCAATCAGAGGATAATTAATGTTCACCCTTTCTCTTATCACTCATTAACTGTAAGCAAAATCTTATAGGTTTTCATCTTACTTAAACACTGAATGAAAAAAATATTTTCAAAAAGAGAAAGAGCCATAGGAGTCCTGTAATAGCATTTATGACAAAGTTGTAATTGAAGATACTGTTTCCATCATCCATATGAAGATCCATCAAAAGATTTCTTAACTCTCAAGTATCAGGAAACCTTTACTATAGAGGAATTATCGATTTCTCTGTGGGGGTGTTGAAATTCATGTGTTTGATTGGACTTCTAACTCTGTTATGTCGTCCCAGAATATCAAAGATAAATCTTGACTTCAAAGTTTCTAATTGTGTAGGATTGTTGACCAACATGCCTAAATTCTAAAACTTGTTTTGATATCTTCTTCTTTTTATTTCCCTTCCTTTTATCCTAATATTTGTCTATTTATACTTAGAAGCTCCCTAAAAACCACAGGAAAACAAAATTAATAAGTAAATAAATGAACAAATAAAAACTGGCTGGAGATGTGGCCATCTCTAACTCTTTTTTGGAAGATCTGGGAAGGAAGAGCTGGAGAGGGGTAGAGCACTGATCAGGAAAAAGTTGACATGCATTGCCCAGAATCATCAGCCTCCAAACAATATTACCGTTTAGTGTGAAGAGGAAGATTTTTCACTGTCATCCACTGAATTCCTCACAATTTAGTGAACCCTCTCCTGTGACACAAAAATTCAATTTCCCAAAAAATATCTTTAACAAATAATCATGGATGTATGTAAAGAAATAAATCGAGGAGTTTCACCATCAAATTGTCAATTATAATGAAAACTTACCACCATTGCCAGTGCTCAAAGGATGGAGTGCTATGTAACCACTAAAATTATGTAGAAAATTATTTCTGGACATGGAAAAATATTTATCTAACACTCCCAATGTTTCTTTTTTTTTAGAAAAGGCAACCATTCTTATTAGTTTTACTTCATTTGCCATTATTTGTTATATTATAGGATAAACCAAGAAAGTAATTGTGTTAATGTCATTATAACACCTCCACCAAAAAAAGATATGTAAGTATAATAGCAAAGAAGTAAAAGTTCTGTAATTTTAATCTGAACTGGAAATGAGCTCTGTGTTTTTTTTCTCTCTTAAGAAGTAGGCTGATTTCTGCTTCTGGGAAAATAGAGTAAATATACTTCTCCCCATTCCTCCTGCTAAGTATGACTAAAAACTCTGAACACCATATACAAAACAAAGTTGTAATTCAAAAAAATACACGCACCCTAATGTTCATAGCAGCACTATTTACAATAGTCAAGACACAGAAGCATCTTGTATCCATCAACAGATGAATGGATAAAGAAGATGTGGTGTGTGTTTATATATATATATATACACACACACACACACACACACACACACACACACACACACACACACACACACACACACATATATATAGTGCCACTTGGTACTGATGAGGTGACGCCCTCTCTTCCCCAGCTGGAGTGAAGTCAGAGGAAGCCAGCTAAAACAGGTTTAAATAAGAACAAGATTCTCATAGCATAATACCAAAAATGCCTAGGTTTCAATTGACAATCACTCATATCAAGAACCAGAAAAATCTCAAACTGAATGAAAAAAAATCAATAGGTATCAAGACTGACATAACAGAGATAATTATCCAACAAAGATTTTGAATCAGTCATCACAAAAACACTTCAGTGAGCATGTCTCAGGAAAAAAATAGAAGATATAAAAAAGACCCAAATGGAAATTTTAGACCTAAAAAACACAATAACTAAAATTAAAAACTCAATGGGTGGGGGCCTCCCTGGTGGCGCAATGGATAAGAATCCCCTGCCAATGCAGGGGACATGGGTTTGAGCCCTGGTCCAGGAAGATCCCACATGCCACGGAGCAACTAAGCCCATGCACCACAACTACTGAGCCTGCGCTCTAGAGCCCGCAAGCCACAATTACTGAGGCCCACATGCCACAACTACTGAAGCCTGTGTGCCTAGAGCCTGTACTCTGCAGCAAGAGAAGCCATTGCAATGAGAAGCCCTCGCACAGCAACAAAGAGTAGCCCCCGCTCGCCACAACTAGAGAAAGCCCATGCACAGTAACAAAGACCCAACATAGCCAAAAAATAAACAAAAACAAAAAACACACAAAAAACCTCAATGGATGGCCTCAACAACAGAACAGATGGGACAGAGGAAAGACTCAGTGAAATGGAACACAGAAGAATAGAAATTACCCAGACAAAATTGACTGGAAAAATACTGCCTCAGGGACCTGTGGGACTGTAGCAAAAGAACCAACATTCATGTTATCAGAACACAAAAAGGAAAAGAGAAAGAGGATGGGGCTTTAAAAGTACATGAAGAAATAATGGCTGAAAACATCCCAATTTGGCAAAAGACATAAATTTACAGATTCAAGAAACAGAGCAATCCCCAAATAGGATAAAACCAAAGAAATCCACACCAAGACACATCCTTAAACTTCTGAAAACTAAAGATTAAAATATATGTACTGAGGGACTTCCCTGGTGGTCCAATGGTAAAGAATCCACCTTGCAATGCAGGGAACACGGGTTCAATCCCTAGTCAGCAAACTAAGATCCCACATGCCGTGGGGCAACTAAGCCCGCATGCCACAACTACTGAGCTCGTGCATCTCAGCTAGAGCCTGCATGCCACAAACTACAAGGCCCATGTGCTCTGGAACCAGTGCACCACAACTACAGGGCCCACGCACCCTGGAGCCTGTGTGCCACAACTAGAGAAGAGAAAACCCACACGCCACAGCTAGAGAGAAGCCATGCACCACAATGAAGAGCCTCCGAACCACAACAAAAGATCGCACTTGCCTCAACGAAGATCCCACATGCTGCAACTAAGACCCGACACAGCCAAAAATAAATAAATAAAATAAATAAATAAATCTTTAAAAAAATAAAATAAAATATATGCACTGAAAGCCATGAGAGAGAAACAACACCTTACAAAACAATGTGAATGACAGCAGATTTCACATCAGAAACCACAGATGCCATAGGAGGTAGCATAACATTTTTCAAGTGCTGAAAGAAAAGAACTGTCAAGACAGAATCCTATATCATGAAAATATCCCTCAGGAATGAAGGAGAAATAAAGACATTCTCAGATGAAGGAAAACTAATAGAATTTGTCACCAGCAGACTTACCTTAAAAGAATGGCTAAAGGAAATTCCTTAAACAGAAAATGAAAGATAAAATAAAGAATCTTGGAACACCACAAAGTAAGAAAGAATACAGTAAATGAAAATGTGGGTAAGTGCAATAGACTTTCCTTCCCCTCTGGAGTTTTTAAATTATGTTTGACAATTAAAGGAAAAAATGTTAACACTGTTTGATCTGGTTCTAAATGTATGTAGACAAGATATTTAAGACAATGATAAACAGGAGACTGCAAAGGGGATTAAAGGGAGGCAAGGTTTCTACATTTCACTCAAACTGGCAAAATGATGATAGCAATAGACAATGATAAGTTATGTGTATATAATGTAATATCTAGAGCAACCATTAAATGAACTATACAAAGAAATACACTCAAATACACTATATGTAAATCAAAATGGAATTCTAAAATATGCTCAAGAAACTGATAGGAAGACAGGGAAAAATAAAACAGAAAACAAAGCAGAGAGAACAAACAGAAAAGAAAGATAGTAAATGTAGGCCTAACATATCATTAATTTCATTAAATGTGAATGGTCTAACTACACCAAATAAAAGAGACTCACAGAAAGGATTAAAAACATGACTCAACTGTATAGTATCTAAAAGAAAGTCACTTCAAATATAGCAATATAGGCAGGTTGAAGGAAAAAGTATGGAAAAAGATATATCATGCAAACATTAATTAAAAGAAAGCAGAAGTATTGTCCACTATACCTCAATAAAGCTAGAAGCATGAGTAGCTATATTAATATCAGATAAATTAGAATTTAGAAAAAAAAATTACCAGACACAGAGAGAGATATATAATGATAAAAAAGTCAATCCATTAAGAAAAACAAAGCAATTCTAAATGTGTATGCAGCAAACACAGAAGCAAAAGCTGATAAAACTGAAAGAAGTAGACAAGTTATAGTTGGAAACTTCAACACCCCTTCTCTCAACAATTTACAGAACAGCTAAACAGAAAATGAGCATTCTCAACAACACAATGACCCAACAGGATCTAACTGACACTTACAGAACACACCACCCAACAACAGCAGAATACACACTCCTTTCAAGTGTCCAAGGAACATATAGCATATCTTGGGCCGTAAAACAAACCCCAACAATTTTAGAAGAATTGAAATTATACAAGGCATTTTTTCTGACTACACTGGAATCAAACTAGAAATCAATAACAGAAAGATAACAAGAAAATTTCCATATACTTAGAAATGAAACAATACACTTCTAAATAATCCATGGTTCAAAGAAGAAGTCCAAAGAAAATCCAAAAAATACAATGAACTAAATGAAAATGAAAAAAATACATATTTACAATTTGTGGAACACATCTAAAGCATTGCTGAGAGGAAAATATACAGCTCTAAATGCATACATTTGAAAGAGGAAAGTCTCAAATCAAAGATTTAAGGTCCCACACCAAAAACCTAGAAAAAAAGACCATATTGAGGATAAGTTAAGAGTACAAACTTGGAACTAGTAGATAAGTAAGTCCAAGAGAGCTAATGCACAGAATAGTGATTATAGTCAACAACACTGTATTATACAAAGTTGCTAAGAGACTAGATCTTAACTGTTACTGTCACAAAAAAGAAATGATAATTATGTGATGTGATTGAGGTGTTTGCTAATGCTACAGGGGTAATCATATTGCAGTATATAAATGTATCACGTCAACACATTGTCACTTTTTTTTTTTTTTTTTGGCTGCACAGGACAGCTTGCAGGATCTCAGCTCCCCCATCACGGATTGAACCCAGGCTGCAGCAGTGAAAGCCTGGAATCCTAACCACTAGGCCACCAGGGAACTCCCAACACATTGTCACTTTAAACTTACATAACGTTATATGCCAATTATATTTCAATTTAAAAATAAAGAAAAAAAGACCAAAATAAACCCAGAGCACACAGAGGGAAGAAAATAGAAGAGAAATTAATGAAGCTGAACAGAAAAACAATATATAAAAGTCAATTAAACAAAGAGCTGGTTCTTTGAAAATATCAATAAAATTGATAAACTTTTAGTAAGACTGACAAAAAAAAGAGAAAGGACACAAATTACCAATATCAGGAATGAAACAATGAATATCACTACAGACCCAGCAGACATCAAAAGAGAAATTACTATGAACAATTCTACACTTATAACTTAGATGAAATGAACCAATTCTTCAAAAAACACAAACGACCACAAGTCATCCAATATGAAATAGATAATTTAAGTAGCCCTGTACTATTAAGGAAAATTTATCCATAATTTAAAACTCATAAAAGAATCTAAAAAGAATGGATATATGTATAACTGATTCACTTTGCTGTACAGCAGAAACTAACACAACATTTTAAATCAGCTATACTCCAATAAAAGTTTTTTAAAATAAAAAATAAAACTCACCCAAAGAAAGATATCTCTGGCCAGATGGTTTCCCTGGAGAATTTTACCAAACTTTTAACAAAGAATTAACACAATTACATAATCTCCTACAGGAAACAGAAGAGGAGGTAATTCTTTCAAACTCATTCTATGAAGCTAGTATTTTCCTAGGATAGGTGAAAAGGGGCCCCCCAAACATATCCACATCCTAATCCTTGGAATCTATGAATATCACCTTACATGGCAAAAATAAAAAGGTCTTTGCAGATGTGATTAAGGATCTTCCAATAAGGAGAGTATCTTGTATTATCCAGGTGGGTTCTCAATGTGATCACATGTATCCTTACAAGAGGGAGGCAAAAGAAGATTTGACGCACACAGAGGCAGTGATGTGAAGACAGTAGAGAGATATTTGAAGATGCTGGCCATGAAGAATGAAGGGATGAAGTCACAATCCAAGGAATAGCTGCAGCCCCCAAAAGCTGGAAGAGGCAAGAAACAGATTCTCCCCCAGAGCCTCTGCAGGGAGTAAAGCCCTGTCAACACCTTGATTTTGGTCCAGTGATGCTTATTTTGGATTTCTGGCCTTTAGAACTATGAGAGAATAAATTTCTGCTGTTTTAAGCCACCAAGTTTGTGGTAATTTGTTGCAGCAACCACATGAAACTAACACATTCCCTGATTACAAAACTGGATGAATATAGTATAAAAAAGAAAACTACACAGCAATATCATTCATGAATATAGAGGCAAAATTTCTTGACAAAATATTAGCAACTATAATTCATTAATATATTAAAGGAATTATATACCATGACCAATTAGGGTTTATTCCAGGGATGTAAGGCAGGTTCAATATTCAAAAATCAATCCATATAGAAAAAGCACTTGAAAAAATCCAACACCCATTCCTGCAAAAACCAGAATAGAAAGAGAAATACAGAGGAACACCCTCAATTTGATAAACAGCATATAAAACAAAACTACAGCTAACATTATACTTCATGATAAAAGACTGAAGACCAAGAGCAAGGCAAGGATGTCTATTCTCACGACTCTTATTCAACATAGTGCTGGAAGTTCTAACCATTACAATAAGGCAAGAAATGGAAATGAAAGGCATACAGAATACAAAGGAAGAAATTTAACTGTCCCTATTACCAGATGAAAAGGTCATAGAAAGCATAGAAAAACATACAAAAACCAAGTGTTTTTCTGTATGTTAGCAGTGAAAACGTGGACTCCAAAATAAAAAATATGAAACCATTGATAATTACTCAGAAGTATGAAACACTTAAGTATAAACCTAACAAAACTAAACGTTGCAGTAAGTTAAATTGTTGTTTACTTATTTGCAGTAAGTTCACTTCTTGCAGTAAGTTAAATACTGCAACACACTAGCAATCTTGAGAAAGAAGAACAAAGCTGGAGGCATTACACTATCTGATTTAAAACCCTTGAACAATGCGGGATTAGGGGCATTGACCCTCTGCGCAGTTGAAAGTCCATGTATAGCTTATAGTTGGCCCACCATATACTTGGTTCCTCCTTATCCCCAGTTTCTCTGTATCCACAGATTCAACCAACTGTAGATCGTGTAGTACTGTAGTATTTACTATTGAAAATAATCCACATATAAGTGGATCCACACAGTTCAAACCTGTGTTGTTCAAAGGTCAACTATATATTACAAAGCTACAGTAATCAAAACAGTATGGGAGAAAACTGTAACTCAAAAAGTTACATGCACCCCAATGTTCACTGCAGCACTATTTACAATAGCCAAGACATGGAAGCAACCTAAATGTCCATCGACAGAAGAATGGATAAAGAAGATGTGGTATATATATACAATGGAATATTACTCAGCCATAAAAAAGAATCAGATAATGCCATTTGCAGCAACATAGATGGACCTGGAGATTATTATACTAAGTGAAGTAAGCCAGACAAAGACAAATATCATATGATATCACTTATATGTGGAATCTAAAAAAAGACACAGGGAGTTCCCTGGTGGCCTAGTGGTTAGGATTCAGCGCTTTCACTGCCGTGGCCTGGGTTCAATCCCTAGTGGGGGAACTGAGATCCCGCAAGCCTGGTGGTGCAGCAAAAAAACAAAAACAGACAGATACAAATGAACTTATTTACAAAACAGAAACAGACTCACAGACACATGAAACAAATTTATGGTTACCTTATGGTTACTTATGGTTACCTCCCCTTTACCAAAGGGGAAAGGGGGAAGGGATAAATTAGGAGTTTGGGATTAACATATACACACTACTATCTATATAAAATAGATAACCAACAAGGACCTACTGTATAGCACAGGGAACTATACTCAATATTTTGTAATAACCTATAAGGGAAAAGAATCTAAAAAATTATATATATATATATATATATATCTGAATCACTGTGCTGTACCCTGAAACTAATACAACATTTTAAATCAACTATACTTCAATTAAAAAAATATAAATAAATAAATAAATTTAGTGAAAAAAAACCCCAGTATGGTACTGGCATAAAAACAGACACAAACAACAACAGAACAGAATAAAGAATAAAGAGCCCAGGGATAAACCCATGCATATATGGTCAATTAATTTATGACAAAAGATCCAAGAATATACAATGGGAAAAGGACAATATCTCAAAAAAATAGTGTTGGGAAAATTGGACAGCCACGTGCAAAAAATGAAACTGGATTACTATCTTACACCATATAAAAAATTAACTCAAAATGAATTAAAGAGTTGAATATAAGACCTGAAACCATAAAACTCATAGAAATCATGGGCAGTAAGTTCCTTGACATCAGTCTTAGCAATGATTTTTTTGGATCTGATTCCAAAAGCAAAGGCAATAAAAGCAAAAATACACAAGTGGGACTACATCAAACTAAAATGGTTCTGCACAGCAAAGGAAACCATCAACAAAATGAAAAGGCAACCTACTGAATGGGAGAAAATATTTGCAAATTATATATCTGACAAGGGGTTAATATCCAAAATATATAAAGAACTCATACAGCTCAATAGCAAAAAACAATCCAATTTAAAAAAGGACAGAGGATCTGAATAGACATTTCTCCAAAGAAGACATAGCAATGGCCAATAGGTACATGAAAAGATGCTCGGGCTTCCTTGGTGGCGCAGTGGTTGAGAGTCCGCCTGCCGATGCAGGGGACACAGGTTCGTGCCCTGGTCCGGGAAGATCCCACATGCCGCAGAGCGGCTGGGCCCGTGAGCCATGGCCGGAGCCTGTGCTCCACAACGGGAGAGGCCACAACAGTGAGAGGCCCGCGTACCACAAAAAAAAAAAAAAAAAGATGCTCAACATCACTAATCATCAGTGAAATGCGAATCAAAACCACAGTGAGCTATCACCTCACACCTGTTACAATGCCTATTATCAAAAGGATGACAAGTAACAATTGTTGGTGAGGATATAAAGAAAAGAGAATCCTTGTGCACTGTTGGTGAGAATGCAAATTGGTGCAGCCATTATGGAAGACAGTATGGAAGTTCCTCAAAAAATTAAAAATAGAACTACCATATGATCCAGCAATTCTACTTCTGAGTATTTATCTGAAGAAAATGAAAATACTAACTTGAAAAGATATGTGCACTCCCATGTTCATTGCAGCATTATTTACAATAGGCAAGATATGGAAGCAACCTAAGTGTCCATCCAATGGATGAACGGATAAAGAAAATGTGAGATAGATATAAATATAGATATAGATATACACACATACACAATGGAATATTATTCAGCCATGAGTAAGAAAGACATCCTGCTGTTTACAACAACTTGGATGGACCCTGAGGACATCAGGCTAAGTGAAATAAATCAGACAGAGAAAGACAAATAGTGTATGATCTCACTTATATGTGGAATCTAAAACAAAACAAAACAAACAAAAAAACAAACTCATAGATACAGAGAACAGATTGGCGGTTGCCAGAGGTGAGAGGAGAGGGTAAAATGGGTGAAGGGAGTCAAAAGGTACAAACTTCCAGTTAAAAAGTAAATAAGTCATGGGGATGTAATGTACAGGCATGGTGACTATAGTTAATAATATTATATTGGATATCTGAAAGCTGCTAAGAGAGTAAATCTTAAAAGTTCTCATCACAAGAAAAAAAAATTCTGTAACTATGTATGGTGATGGATGTCAACTAGACTTATCATGGTGATCATTTAACAATACATACAAATATCGAATCACTATGTTGTATATCTGAAACTAATATAATATTGTAAGTCAATTATACCTCAATTTAAAAATAAATAAATAAATAAAAGTATGGTATTGGTAAAAATAGACAAATTTATCAATGCAACAAATAGAGAGCCAGAAAATAGACCCACACAAATAGAGACAACTGATCTTTGACAAAGGAACAAAAGCAATTCAATGGAGAAAGGACAGCCTTTTCAATAAATGGTGTTGAAACAATTTGATATCCATATGCAAAAAGAAAATATCTAGACACAGTCCTGACAACTTTCACAAAAATTAACTCTAAATGGATCTTAGACTTATAGGCAAAATGCAAAAATATAAAACTTCTGCAAATAGGGAGTTCCCTGGTGGCCTAGTGGTTAGGATTCCAGACTTTCACTACTATGGCCCAGGTTCAATCCTTGGTCAGGGAACTGAAATCCCACAAGCTGCATGACGCAGCCAAAAAAAAAAAGAAAGAAAGAAAACTTCTGCAAATA